>NC_143565.1:12813269-12974230 GCF_054136105.1 Typopeltis vanoorti | reverse complement strand
ATATTGCAATGACGAAACCTCACCATCTACGCTCTGTAATCTAAAGGACGAAGTAACTAGTTCAGGTTACAGTATTTACAGAAATTTCATTCTTTGTGGTTTTTGTGTTTGTGTTGTGTTGTGGATATAAAATTGAACTATTTTGGAATAATCGAATTTCGAAGAGTCATCTGGAAAGCGTAAGTACTTTTTTAACTTAAACATAACTGATCGCATGTTGTTTGGTAAGCGTAATTCTAATACTGAATAGTTTTTTTTTTCCATAAGAATAATCATAGGTTATATATTAGAGTATCAACATGGACACATTAGCGATTTTTTATGTCTAATGTGTATGTGTGTGTGTGTGTGTGTGTGTGTGTGTGTGTGTGTGTGTGTGTGTGTGTGTGTGTGTGTGTGTGTGTGTGTGTTTAAGGACAGGTACTTTAAGTATATAATTAATTATTCAGAAAAGATCGAAACACGAGACCCATCACGACTTTCTCTAAGAATTCCCACACTTTAACAGGAAAGAAATACCCAAAATGTATTGGAAAATTAGTACAACCATCTAGAGAAGAAAAAAAAAACTGTATGTTTGTGTGACATAGAATATAGTTAAATTAAATTATCATTCCAAACTCAATAACAACAAACATTCGCGTCACGATTTCTTATCTTATCTTGATCTGGTCAGAAGTGTCCCACCAATCACGACACGATTTCTTATCCACTAATATCATCCTTTCCATTCAAAACAACAACGTCACTTATTTACAAATAACAAATGACGACATTTATTTACAACTAACAAATGACGTCACTTATCTACATCTGAAAACAACACACACCCACGACACGATTCCTTATCTTATCTTGATCTTGATCTTGTCAGAAGTGAGCACCAATCACGACACGATTTCTTATCCACTAATATCATCCTTTCCATTGAAAACAACAACGTCACTTATTTACAAATGACGACATTTATTTACAAATAACAAATGATGTCACTTATCTACATCTGAAAACAACAAACACCCACCTCACCATTCCTTATCTTATCTTGATCTTCATCTTGTCAGAACTGCACCACCAATCACAACACGAATCCTTATCTCTACCATCACCCATAATCCCATACGCGAACCAAAACACAACAACAGAAGCCAATGACACACTTGCCCAGACGGAAATTCCAAACATTCCACACCTATGAAGCCATGCACACAATGACGTCAGCAACCAATCACGTGGGGGGGGTGGGGGGGGGGGGGGGTGGGGGGGGGGGGGGGTGGGGGGGGGGGGGGGTGGGGGGGGGGGGGGGTGGGGGGGGGGGGGGGTGGGGGGGGGGGGGGGTGGGGGGGGGGGGGGGTGGGGGGGGGGGGGGGTGGGGGGGGGGGGGGGTGGGGGGGGGGGGGGGTGGGGGGGGGGGGGGGTGGGGGGGGGGGGGGGTGGGGGGGGGGGGGGGTGGGGGGGGGGGGGGGTGGGGGGGGGGGGGGGTGGGGGGGGGGGGGGGTGGGGGGGGGGGGGGGTGGGGGGGGGGGGGGGTGGGGGGGGGGGGGGGTGGGGGGGGGGGGGGGTGGGGGGGGGGGGGGGTGGGGGGGGGGGGGGGTGGGGGGGGGGGGGGGTGGGGGGGGGGGGGGGTGGGGGGGGGGGGGGGTGGGGGGGGGGGGGGGTGGGGGGGGGGGGGGGTGGGGGGGGGGGGGGGTGGGGGGGGGGGGGGGTGGGGGGGGGGGGGGGTGGGGGGGGGGGTCTCCAAAAAGTTAGATAGGGCTAAAATGGCCTCACCTACTCTCCCGTTTACGGGAATAAAAGTCGTTAGCTGATTAAAAAAAAATTATACTTGTTTTATCATGCTGCTGGAATTTCTCAGGGGTGCTTAAATTCTGGACAATTAAAACATTAATATTTTAATATCTTCACTCACGAAAGATTGGAAATCTATTGCATATACTCTGAGCGAACCATCATCATCAAATTCCTGCTTCAAGGGGTGTACAGGATATGATAGTACTACATGAAAAAAATTACATCATTACTAACTTCCTATCTACAATTTTCCTCCCAGTCAGTCTGTTACTTGTCAAGACTCCAACATTATCAGATCTTATGTTTCTATCGTCTAAGGCACTTTGTACCGTATCAATCCACCTATATCTTGGTCTTCCTCTGGGTTGTTTTGCTGCCAACCTGGCAAAAAAAACTTGTTTTGCTAAATCTTTCCTTACACATTCTGTTTAAGTCACCATACCACCTGAGATTAGCTCTGCTAACACATTTCTGGATACTGACAATTTCAAGTTCTTTCATAATATCCTCGTTTTTAATATGATATTGCCATTGATGCCATCTGTTCACGGCTATAATCTTTCTCAGGACTCTCATGTCTGTGGTCTCTAGTCTTTGCTCTCAGATCCACAAGTTAAAACTGGTTTGAACGCCATCTGGTACTAATTTCTCTTATTCGATATGAATTATTGATTTGATTTCCCAGCACACCAGCTTTGCTGATTCTGTTGTCTATTTCTACATTTAATTTACCATCTCCAATAAAATTCATGCCTAAGTAGCTGAAATGCTTTACTTGTTCCACAGGTTCTCCATCCACAACACAGTTGATATTTTCAATGATTCTACCTATTTTCATTGTGTTAGTCTTTTTATTGCTGAGCTTCATACCATATCCATTACAACAGCTATTCAATTTAGTTAGGGAATCTTGCAGACTTGTAGCGGATTTATTTAGAAGTATAACATCATCTGCATAAAGCAAAGAGCTGACATTAACATCTCCAATTTTGATATCATGTTTAATACCACTTTCCTTCAGAATGTGATCCATATAGATAATGAATAACAGAGGGGATAATGTACATCCTTGTCTCACACCAGATTTAACATTAAACCATCTTCCTGTACTTCCTTCAATTCTAACTGCTGACTTACAACTCAAATAAAGACTAAGTATTCCTTGATATAATGCCCCATTGACACCATATAACTGTAGCGAATTGAATAGCTTCTGTCTTGGCACCTTGTCATATGCCTTTTTCCAAATCGACAAAACTTAAATATAGATCTTTGTTATATTCCCAAGGTTTCTCGACTATTTGTCGTAAAGTGAAGATCTGATTCTGACAGCCTCTATTTGTCCTGAAACCAGCTTGTTCTTCACCAAGCTTTTCATCCACAATTCTTCTCAACCGTTTCTGAAGTATACTTGCATAGATCTTGCCAGGAACACTCAGTAGGGAAATACCTCTGTAATTCTCACATTCATGAGAGCGCTACTCCAATCATCGGGAATTCGTCCCTCTGTCCAAGCTTTCTGAACTATGCACTGCACCCACTGTAAGACTCTTATACCACCATTACTTCAGCATTTCTGGTCGAATATCATTTACTCCTGCTGCCTTTCCACATTTCAAGCATGTGTATGTATTCCTGGTCAGTGTTTTTTTACCACTGTGCTGTCATCACTGCTTGTTTCATTTAGCAGTTTTTCAAAGTAATTACTCCATACTTCAAGGATATCTTTTTCTCCCGTTTTCATGTCACCTTTATCATCTCTTGCTCCTTTTACAGCACTCTTTCCTCCATTCCTAAGCTTCTTCAACAACCTACAGAATATTTTGCAACCTTCTTGATATTTATTTTCTATATTCTTTCCAAAGTCTTCCCACGACTTTTGTTTAGCTAGTTTTAGTGTTTAGCATTCTTGCATTTGTCTCTGTATTCTCTATTAGCACAAGCTGACTTATTTGCCAGGAACTTTTTGATATGCTTTCTTCTTTTCCTTCACTGTCACTTTCCTCCTATGTCCACCATGGAGTTCTAATTTTTCTATTCTTATAGACAGTTTCACCACATGCCTCTCTAGCTGAATCAATCAGGGCTTTCTTCAAGGCTTGCCACTGAATCTCCAAGGTTTGATTCCTGTTCTGGAACTATTTCATTTTTTCTTCAATAATTTGTGTATTTTAGTCTACACTTCACATCTGAGAGCTGCTCAACTTTTATGTGCTTTAAAACTTTCTTATGTTATTCTTTTCAATATCAAATTCAATTTTATCCTACTCAAGACTAAATGGTGATCACTGCTAATTTCAAATCCTCTGTACACTCTGGTGTCCTGCACCAGGGAGAAAACATCACTATCAACATTAACATAGTCAATGAGACTTTTCTTATTCCTTGCCTCTTCTCTCCGTGTGAATTGGTGCACATTTTTATGTTGGAACCTGGTGTTAGTAATAACCAGTCCATGTCGTGAGCAGAAATCCAACAGATATTTGCCATTATTAGCTTTGCTCTTTTCTCCAAATTTTTCCAAAATATTTTTGTGTCTCACAATCATTTCCTACTCGGCTATTTAGATTCCCAACTTTTCCTTTTTCATTATGTCAGTTGCTTTTTCTAAAGCCTCAAAAAATTCCTCCACTTCTACCTTAGCAGAACCTTTTGTGGACCATAGACACTAGTAAGTCTCATTGTCCAGTTCCCCATTCTCACATTTTCCCAAATTACTCTACTCGAGACGATTAGCCTCGTATTTCGTGTTGAATACTATGGCTACTCTTTCTTTTCCTTGATTGTCATTGCCTGAATTTATTTTGTATTTATTGCTCAGAAAGATCTCACCAGTTTTTGTCTTTTTTGTTTCAGTCACCCCTATTATGTCGATCTGGTACTTATCTAATTCCTCAGCTAGCTCCATTTCTTTGCCATTCAGGCTTCTTATGTTGATAGTACCGATCTTTAACTCTGGTGATGTTGAGTTGGGGTTGTTGCCCTGGCGAAAAAAACGGGGCCCTTGTTTAACCGGGCGACGCACCAGCCTGCATGAAATTTTGTCATGTTGTACCATCATTTTTATTTTGGTTTAACCAAGAATACAATTTGGTCGGCTAAATCCCAAATTGCCAGCTCATCCTCATCCGTCCAGCATCCAAGTAGATACCCAACAGGGTGCACCATAAAAGGTGAGGACTGGACATCAGGTCAGAAGCCCTGGTCGGTTCTCCACATTCCCTTAAAGGCTATGTGGAGGTCTCCTCTCAGTTATATAGCTTTGACCCTTAACCACCCCTCTGAGCAAACCAAGAATTGGAAAATCTACTATAATGACCACACACGATACTTTTGCTAGTCAATTCATTCCTTTAATAAACAAGATCTTGATCTGAACATCGTTGAAAATGTTAGCACGTTTACCACCTCATTTGGCATCCACTCTCCATTCAAAAAAAGTGATGCCCCACTGTCATATGCACACCTTTATACATGTAAACAGTCAATGCTACCAAAATGTTTTATTTTTGTTTATAACATATTTTAGTGATTTAATTATTTTAAATATTTAAAATTTTTAAGAGAAGGAGTGGCAGCTAAACTGGAAAGTTGGGGAAAAGTACTGGAAGAGAGAAGTATGAGACTGAGCAGAAGCAAGACAGAGTATATGTGTTGCAAAGTGGATGGCAGCCAGTAGACAGATCTGGAGCTGGAAGAAAATGTCGTCAAGAAGGTCAGTGATTTAAATACTTAAGTTCAAGAATGAAAGAGGATGGTGAGGCTGAGAAGGAAGTGGGATGCAGGATGGATGAACTGGAGGGAAATGGCTGGCGTGCTATGCAATAAGAGGGTGCCGATCAATCTAAAAGGTAAAATCTACAGGACAGTAGTGAGACCAGCTATGACATATGCTATGAAAACTGTGGGCCTGAGGAAAAATAACATCAGCAGGATGGATGTAGCAGAGATGAGAATGCTTAGGTGGATGTCCAGTGTGACCAGAAAGAATCGTCTGAGAAATGACTATATAAGGGGAATGAAAGTTACGAAATTAGGAGATGATACAGGAGGCAAGGTTGAGATGGTTTGGTCATGGGATGAGGAGGGAAGAAAGGTCATGCAGATGGATGTACATGATAGGAAAAAGCGTGGGCGGTCAAAGAAGAGATGGAGGGTGCTGGTAGAAGAGGACTTGAGAATGAAGAACTTGGATGTGGTGACAGCCCAAGACAGGAGGTTGTGGAGGAGACTCACTACAAACAGTGACCCTACTTAAGTGGGTAAAGCTGCTGCAGAAGAATTATTTTAAATATTTATTAAATTTTAATGAAAAATCATTAACAAAATTGTTTTTATCGGATTGAGTACATGAACAGAAATCGTATGCAGAGATCTCCACTTATTGGGAGAGATGAACATATTCTGGTTAAGTACACTGTATATTTAATCCTAAGTACATATGTCTGCTGATGACATGAATGATGAATTTTTCTAAGCTGCAGTATTAAAATACAAGTTTCTCCCTTTGGGAAAAAAATCCTACTGTGCCAAAAGTTAGCGACTGACAAACAGACCCCAGTTTTTTTTGTTTTTTAAATAAAGAAATCTTAAGTCGGTGATTGGAATCCATTTCTTTCGAATAAAACGTATTTTGTTCCAAATTACGTTAAAGAAAACATGTGCATCACACTCGGTTTCAATCTCATGAATTCGAAATGACCAAAAGGTTGATCGTAGCGAATGAGAAGCAGAGACATTATCCTCCTGATCACCTAGACTTTTCATTTTCTCATACGGGTATTTTTTTTAACACGTGTTTTTTTTTTTTTTGGAAAATGACGCTTTTTTCTTTTTTTTAGATTAAGTAGATAACAAGCTGAGTAACATATGATCGAAATCAGAAGTATCTGGAAGAAGGGATTAATTTTCCTTTGTTTTAATCGGATGATGCTTTCTTTCAAAGTGCGCAGCTTTTTGATGAATTTTAACTGTATCACGGACTTTCATTCACAAAAGGTTGCTAAGGGTATCACACCTTGTATACTTGCGTTAATCAGAATATATATATTGTATATTGAACAATAGAACTCTGACTCCAAAGTTATCGGAAATCTGAAAATTTTTTTACTTACCAATTCATAAATGTACAACTTAAAGTCATTTTAGAATCAAACATGTCATTATGTTTTAGGAATCTTGATCAATTTTTATGAGAGCAGGCCCAACCCTTAAAAGTGAGAATATTTTGACACTCAGCTTCAAATTCCTCAACAGGAATTCTAGGGAGCTATCGATCTGAACACTCAAGCAATACTAATTGAACAAGAGGAAATGACCTGCAAAATATGATTGAAAAGGTCCAATTTTCTTTTTACATTTTAATAAAATGAATAATTTTTACAGGACTTGTTTTCCCAAGAGGTAATTTTCATCACACTAGATCTGCAGAAGAAAAACAGATTCCAGTCACCGACTTAAGATTTCTTTTTTTAAAAAAAAACCTAGGGTCTGATTGTCAGTCGCTATCTTTTCACATGGTAGGATATTTTTTTGGGAGAAACTTAGGTGTTAATACTGCAGCTTAGAAAAACTGATTATTCGTGTCAGCAGCATACAAATCACACAATATGTATTTAGGTTTAACAATGCTACCGGCCACGACAGACCTATAGACGTCAAGGTTTTCATGGATGCCAAGTGTATACTAAGATTGTAATGCATTGAAATATATGATGGATACGAAGCGTATTTCATCCATAATGGCCTGTTAGGTGGTTAAACATAACTGTGGTTAACCAGCAGTTTGCAGGAAAGTATTCAACTCTCGCAATAACTGGGGATCGGCTGCATACGATTCATGCCCTCTCATTTTTCTGATAATTTTTCCTTAAAATTAAACAGGTATTTAAAATATTTAAATGATTAAAATATTTTATAAACAAAAATTAAACATTTTGGTAGCATTGAATGTTTAGAAATTGTTTAAAGGTGTGGTGCATAAGAAAGTGCAAAATTACATTTTTGAACAGAGACATGAGACATGCTATATTTTCTGTACAGTACAAAGATTCAGTACCATATGCAGAGTACTCAATTTTTTATAAATAAATATGTATATATATACACTTTTTAAAACAGGTAAATATTTATCCATCGTATTTGCATATAGATTTCGCAGTGGTGAGTGGAATTTATTGCCAAATGAGGTGTTGAGTCTACAAACATTGAGCCAGTTTAATACGAGGTGTGATAAACATTATCTCTGTGGAATGCATCTTGCTATCGCTTCCCTTGCTGAGTTTTGATTCCAGGAGGTGTTTGTATGATATTTTTGTAAACTTTATTATCATATAAAGTATTTACATATACACACAAGGAGACATTATTATTATATGTTCTGTAGAGTACAAAGATTCAGTACAAAATGCAGAGTACTTATTTTTTTATATAAATATACTTTCTATACCAGCTAAATATTTATCCATTGTATTTACATAGAACTCACTATGCAATGCATTAATACAACACACAATTCAATAGTAATAATAATAATGGAATAATTTTATATAAATATATACAGTTTTTTTTTTTTTTGCATTTTATCATTTGTATTTTTTTTCTGATTTTTTTTTATTTTTTATACATTCTGCATTTAATACAGATTTTTTACAACAGATATTTTTAATAATGATATTTTTTATTATTATTTAACTTCTCTACAAAAGTTTAGAAAGAGATTACTGAGTACTTTCTCTTTTGATATAGTTATTTGTATGTTTGGGTGGCATTTTTAATGTCTTTCTCGAAGCTTCTGCAGGGCTTATCAAAGGAAGACAATAGATGGTGGTGGTTTTGTTTCACTACCTTCATGAGCCAAGTGTACATTTAATTGTTTATATGTATGTGCTTGGAAATGTATATATGTAGATATCAGTGGTGGCTGACGGTGAAAATTTTTAGTGGGAGTGCGGCATACAAAAAAACTTTTTTTTCCCTACTAAGTCACCAATTTATTAATAAATAAATTTACATATTAAAAATTGCTTTATTAAAAATATTTCACCCTCACCACAAACACATCATTAATAAAAGTTTCGTATATCGCACAGAATTATATAACATGCGCAAGCATACATTTTATCTGTAGTATCACTGCTCAGAGAGCAGTGTCGGATTCACTTGTTACATGCAATTTAAAATAATAAGCTCAAGTTATTATTTTAAATTCGTTAAACTTAAGGTAAGTTTTCTATTATATAAACTTGTAAAAATGTTTCATTGTATGTTACATTATATTACGACTGCAATATTATTTTCCATTTTTATTTGTAATGTAATCAAAAGTGATTACATTATAAATATATAATTTTTCTTTTTCAGATGAACTAATAGCATAAAGAAATCCAGTGATGCTGAATATAGGAAAAGAAGAAATTGAGAAATGAAACAAATCAATAGGGTAATACAGTTGCAAAATTGGCTAGAAAAACCGAGTACTTCAAATACAAGCTGTTCACTCGAGACAATACCAGTGGAGGCTCAAGAAAAAACGATTGAATTTGAAGAAAACACTACTGTTAGATCGTTAATGAAGCCTGCCTTTACTAGACACACACTCATTCGTAATCTAACAAAGAAAGGAGCTTTAAAGCAGTGAAAATACCTGTACTGCTAGTAAAAATTGTATTGGAAAGAAATAAGGAAAAGGGAGGTAAAGAAAAGTGTATCATATAATTGCGTATTGAGTGGGTATCTATTTATTAAGTGTATATCCATTTACTTATTGAAAGGAAGAGATTGTGAAATTATTTAATAGGTGTAATTTAATAAAGGAAAAAATGTGTAAAAATTGAAATAGAAACAAAGCAATAGTATGTGTACGCTATGGCAAACAAAGAAAACGTGATGACTCAGAGCTTGAGGGCATGACCTTGACAAGTCCACATTGAAACCTTACAAGCAAGGATTAGCTAAATCTCTGAGAGGAGCTCTCTCATGGGTTTGCAATGAAGGAACTTGATGCGACCGTAATTGTAAGCTCCCTGGAAGGGAGTGGATGATTGAAACAAGACACGGGAGGAGAGTGTGCGTGATGGATGGAGGGAGGCCGATGACGAGTTGTTTATGCTTATCAGTGAGTACAGACGTGTTTACCAGCGCTCCTTGTAGTATTACAGCAGTGAGTTAAGTTTTGTTTTTAATGCTTAATTCAGAGGTACTTTCAACATTAAAATTAAATAGTGATTATTTGATGCGTCAACAGCGTGCTCGATCATCAGAGCAGGTAAGACTTTTTATTTTCACCTTCAAAAACATTTTCCAGATTCTCTCCTGTTTCCCGCCCAGTACGACACTCGGTGGTTGAAAGGACAAGGCAGGTCCTTCCCCCACTTCAAGTCTAGATTATGGATTCACCATATGAAGATCTCTCCTTCAAAGAACTTCTAGCTATCTTTCGGCAAATTGGTGACATCTTACACACAAAATGGCCAGGGAAGGTAGAAGTTCATCCGATTATGGAGGTCGAGAAAGAAGACCCTCAAACCTCCGAACTTTCCCCTCGCCCTACACATGGCAGCGTCATTTCCTCCGCTACAACCGACATGGATTCTAATGATTATCAGGAAGTCAGCAGAAAGAAGAGAAAGAAAGAGTCTCTTGCTGCACAACAGGAATTTGCACCTCAAATGGACACATCAGAACAATCTAGTGCAAGCACTGAGACAAATATACCGATACAGCCCAAAGAGAGGATCCCACCAGTAGTCCTGCGATCTAAGGAAAAATGGTCGTTGCTTGAAGAGACAATGAAGAACAGTAACATCAAGTTCTCGTCAGCCAAAAACACAGATGACGGAGTACGCATACAGCCTGAAGGAACAACGGACTACCGCCAGCTCACCAGACTTATGGACGATCATAAATTTCCATACCATACTTACCAACTTAAAAGTGAAAAGAATCTCAAGGTACTGATCAGAGGATTGGTAGAAAACATAACAACAGAAGAAATAGCTACTGACCTCAGATTACAAGGTTTGGAGCCGATCAAGATTTCACGAATGTATCGAGCAGACAAGCGCCCCATGCCTCTGGTCCTAGTAGAGATCAGTAAAGACCAGAGGGAAATTTATGATCTTAAAATAGACTGCAACTTGGTCATCAAGACCGAGCCACTACGAAGAAAAGCATCGGCTGGTCAATGCCATCGCCCAAAATTTTGGGCATGCGCAAATGCTATGCAGAGCAGACTACAAGTGTGTGAAGTGCGGTGGCAACCATCCCTCGCACACTTGCGTCAAGCCGAAGACCACACCTGCTAAATGTGTGAACTGCAGTGGCCCACATCCTGCAAACTACAAGGGTTGCTCTCTCCACCCATCAAACCTTCAAAAGCCTAGACAGGAATTAACCCAGCCCACTCAGAAAAATATTGTGAGATCTGTGCCTGAAATCCAAGCGCGAAAATTTACACCAGATAAATCCTATGCTTCTGTGGTTTCCCTCGAGTAACACTAAGGTACACCCTGCAACTAGCAGTCAAAATTCCTCAGCAATACTCGCTGCCTCACTTGGGGAGATGCTAATGGCCTTCAGCAAAACAAATCCAAGCCAGGCCAACACCAAAAAATTCCTTAGGAATACTCAAGCCATCTTCTTCATGATTAATGACTAATCCGGCTTTAACATCAAATTCTATGCAGATAATATTCTGGAAGGCAAACGGTCTCAACAGCAAAATTTTGGAATTACAGGAGCTTACAGATCATTTGCAAATTGATATTCTCCTCATTAACGAGACACACCTACGTCCCTGCAATAATCCCAAACGCAGAAACTACTCGTTACTTAGAAATGACAGACTAAATGCCAGAGGTGGAGGCACTGCCATCTTTGTCAGAAGAAACATTCGCTGTAATGAGACTAAGAAGATTACTACATCTAACCTCGAGGTGACAGGCATTGAAATTCTTACCAACAATGCAGGCAGCTTAAAGATGTATTCTGTATACAACCCCCCTGGCAAACCTCTATACCCCTCTGATCTCTCTCAGCTACTAAATACAAATGAAGCAGTAATAGTAGCAGGAGACCTCAATTCCAAGCATCCTTTATGGAACAGCAAAAGCTGTAACAACAACGGAATGATCCTCTACAACTTTGCCTTGAAGAGAAATATCGTTATTGCAGGGCCGATTGAGCCAACACATTACGGAGCGACTGGCAGACCTGATGTTATGGATATTGCTATTTTTAACAATATTTCTCATCAATTCCGACTTCAAGTAGTTGACGAGCTAAGCTCAGATCACAATCCAGTACTCTTAAGTTTAGGGGATGAGCCTGAGCTCATTCCCAGCCAATCCCACACAAACTGCAAAATTCAAGACTAAAATGAACACTATTATAGACTCAGGACCGACTATTTCCACCCGTGAAGAAATAGACGCGGCAGTCAACAATCTTGAATGTAAAATACAGGCTGGCTTATCCGCAGCTTGCTCTACTTCTACCCCAGCTCAAGTTAACTTACTTTCTGCAGAAATCCTTGCTCTGATAAGGAACAAAAATAGGCTCAGAAGCCGCTATCAGAACACGCTATCTCCGCAAGACCGTCGAGAACTTAACAGAGCATCCAACCTAGTCCGTTACGCTTTAAAAGATCACAGAAACCAGCAATGGGAAAGAAAACTCTGTTCTCTCAAAACTGAAGATAATTCTCTGTGGAAGTTGACTAAAGCTCTCCGTACAGATCGCTCTAACATCCAGCCTATTCACGGAGAAAGAGGTCTTGTTTACAGAGATAACGAAAAAGCGGAAGCTCTCGTTCACGCCCTGCAACTTCAGTGCCATTCTAATTATGCACAAGCGGATCTAGTCTTCATAGAAAAAATACATCGTAGGGTACGCTCTGTGCTTCGGCGACATTGTAGCTGTGAAAATATCTGCCCCACCTCACCTAAAGAGGTCTATTCAATCATTAAGAAGCTTAAAAACAAAAAAGCCTCTGGTCCAGACGAAATTACCAACAAAACAATTAAAGCCCTCCCACACAAAGCTGTCATGCATTTGGTAGCCATTATCAATGCAATTCTGAGAATTAATTATTTCCCCTCAAGATGGAAACAAGCAGATATTTTCCTTATTCTCAAGCCTGGTAAAGCACCTCAGATGCCACAAATCTATAGACCCATCAGTCTTCTATCATGCCTAGGAAAAATAGCAGAAAGAGTCATTCTCAACCGACTTAATGAGGAGGTGAATAAAAATAACATAATTCCGAAAGAACAATTTGGTTTCTGTACTTGACATAGCACTACACAGCAAATTCACAGACTGACTGAGTTCATCACTACAGGCTTTAACTGGAAACAGCACACAGGAGCTATCTTTCTGGAGGTTGCAAAAGCTTTCGATACGGTCTGGCACAAAGGTCTCATCTACAAATTAATTGCAGCCAACATCCCTCTTTATCTTACCAAAATTATTAACTCCTTTCTACATGACCGTAAAATCCAGGTTAAGTTGCGTGGAATTAGATCATCACTGAAAAAAATCACTGCTGGTGTCCCACAAGGCTCGCTGCTCTCACCGCTGCTTTTTAACATCTTTGTTTCTGATGTTCCTAGCACATCACTAACAATTATAGCTAGTTATGCGGATGATATGGCTATTCTTAGCAGATCTCTCAGGCCTAATATAGCTACTCAGCGATTACAAACTGCAGCAACAAATTTAGAGGACTGGTACAAAAAATGGAGAATATCTGTAAATGCCGATAAAAGCACTGCCATTCTCTTCACAAGAAGACATGCATCTCACTTTGGAGAAGCTAAACTTTTTAACACAGCCATCCCATGGAGATCTAATACCAAATATCTAGGCATTCAACTTGACAACCGTTTAAAATTTAACTCCCACATAGTTTATGCATGCAAAAAAGCAAACTCTGCGATTGTACAACTCTATTCTCTCCTCAATAGAAGAAGTCAAGTCAGCATTGATAACAAACTACGGATCTAAAAACAATTATCAGACCATAGTTAACTTACGGATCGCCAGCCTGGGGTCACACTTCCCCCAACTAACATCAAAAAGCTACAAGTTATACAAAACAAGTGCCTCCGTATGATCTTCAACGCTCCGTGGTTTGTAAGAAATACTCTCTTACATCGAGATGCCGATAATCCCACTTTCCTCCATAACAGTGCCGCTGCTTATTTTGCCAAAGCAGCTGTTCATCCAAATCAACTCATTCAAGAGTCATCTAATTATGACGAACACGATAGGTGGAAACATAAGCGCCCGAAAGCTGCTTTGCTTATCGATGGTATACCACCGTACAACCCTAAATAGGGTGAGCCAGGTGCTCGCTAACATTTCATACACGTTCATTTCAAACAGATTAAGGGATCGAAGTCCACGGGACTGTAATCCATCAAGCCATATCAGGTGAGTGATTGATGATTGATTGATTGACTTTGGAAATTAGTGATCATGTCTGAGCAAGTGCTGAGTGCTGAGTTTTTGATGGTGATTGAATGTGATGCCTTCAACTGATCAGGAATTACGAACTGATCTCTCGAATTTGGATTATTCTGCTTCTCTTTACCAAAAGAACTGTTACCAGCGAGATAGCGAAGAGACTCTGAAGACTGCAATACCTATGTCCTTACCAGCACCCACCCAGGTAAAGGAGAGCTTTAAGATTTTTACGAAAGTTCCATGTGAATTTACCATTGTTTTTGAACCACTACACACACACACTAGAAATGGACAACGTTAAAGATTTTCTTCAACACATAAACAGAGACGGAGCCTTAGAACTATTTAAGGTACTCCTTGAAAAGTTCGAAAAGGAATAGCCAGGCTACCTTAAACTGTATACACAGGCAGAGGAACCCGAAGACGAAGAGGACGATATCACAGAACAAAATATTGCCTCCCCCACACCCGAGGATAACAGACAGACAAAACCAACAGCAGATGAACACACAAACAAAAGGCGAAGGACCGCGGACGAACCCAAGGAAGAAAATGCGCTCACACAAGTAGTATTGGGAAAAAAAGAAAAGGTACCCCCGGTAAACCTCCGAGACAAACATAAGTGAACCTCAGTCTCGAAATTGCTCAGAGAACAGAGCATTAACTACTCCTGGGCCAGAAACACAGACGAAGGGGTACAGATACAACCTTAATCAGTCGCAGACTACCGCAGGATTACAAAAATGCTGGACAACTCCATGCTGCCTTTTCACACATTTGCACTGGCTAGTGAAAAGAACCTAAAAGTGGTGCTCAGGGGGGTTGCCGAGGGAATCACGACCGACGGGGTCAATGCTGATCTCATCAACCAAGGCTTGACCCCAGTTAAAGTGAGCATAATGCTAAGTTCGGATAAAAAACCTATGCCACTAGTTCTGGTAGAGATATCAAACACGCAAAAAAGAATATATGAATTAAAAAATATATGTGGGCTCAAAACCACAACTGAGCCACTAAGAAAGAAGGCATCGGCAGGACAATGCCATAGATGCCAAACGTTTGGGCATGCCCAAAAGCTCTGCAACGAACCCTACAGATGCCTAAAATGCGGCAAAGAACATCCGACTAGCACCTGCACCAAGCCAAAAACAACACCGGCATGCTGTGCTAACTGTGGAGGACCTCACCCTGCCAATTACAAGGGGTGCATATCCCACCCAAGAAATCGTGGGATAACTAAAACTAGCCTCAGACCCCCTCCTGGTAACAACTCCACTACCAAGCAGGCAACTCACCCCTCGTCTCAGTTCACACCAACCAACATCACAAAAACGTATGCTGAGGCTGCACGACCTAAGAACCCCACATCCTACGAACAGCGAGGCTCCAACTTAGAAAAAATCTTAACTGCCTCGCTTGCCACTATACTGCAAGAATTTAGCATGACAAGCCCTTCACCTTCCTCCAGAAAGAGATTCCTACAAGGAACACAATCCATTCTAAGAGCCCTCTGTCATGAATAGAAAACACAAACCAAACTCACTAATGACTGTAGCTTGGAATGCAAATGGAATAACAAATAAAATCCTGGAACTCCAAGAATTTGCATCTAGATACAAACCAGAGATTATTCTAGTCAACGAAACACACCTCAGACCAGCAAATAACCCAAGACTCCGAGGCTTTATCATGTACAGAAAGGATCGACTTGGTGCAAGAGGAGGAGGCACTGCTGTCTATATAAAAAGCTACTTACACCATAACACAGTACCTGACCTCCCAACTATGAACCTAGAGGTGACCAGAGTGGAGGTACACAACAGCAACGCAGGCAGCCTAAAGATTTACGCAGCATACAACCCACCTGGAATCCCACTACTGATATCTGACTTAGACTCTATCCTCGGATCCAAAGACTCCACAATCTTAGCAGGAGATCTCAACTCCAAGCATACAGCCTGGTTCATCTCATCCATTAACCATTAACATGCTGATTTCAACCACCTTCACGTAATAGGCCCTGCTGATCCCGCCCATCACAACACCTATGGCAGGGCTGATGTATTGGATATAGCCATACTGCAGCACATCAGACTCCAATACAATTTAATGACAATCAATGATTTATCATCAGATCATAATCCAATACGGTTAAAATTATGAAATCTTGAAAAATTATCCACACCCCCCACTCATTTATTCCTTGGGAAAGGCTCTGCAAGGTGCTTCCAAAATTGGTCCTGTTTCCATCATTAAATCAAAAGAGGAAATTGACATAGCTGTCAAAAATCTAACAGAACAGCTTATAGCAGCCTGTGCAGCAGTTACTACCCCTGCAACCATCCACAAATCCAACGAGCTGCCTGAAGATACTATGAATCTGATTAGGGAAAAAAATAGAGCTAGAAAAAGATACCATAACACTAGGGTGCCACAAGATAAACGGATATTAAATAGGTTAAACTCTGCAGTGAGAGATGCATTCGCAGCTCATAGAACTCAACTCTGGGAAGAAAAACTGACCTCGATCTCCACTGACAACCACTCTGTATGGAATCTTATCCAAAAGATCAAGAACAAAAATAAACCTCTTACCCTTTGCAAACAGATTCAGGTCTCATCCACACTGGTGCTGATAAAGCTGAGGCAATAGCTAATCACCTTGAAAATCAATGCAAACCCGCATATGATCACCTTGACATTAGTCATATCTACAAGATACACCGTAATGTGAGATATTCGCTCAAGTCTGCTCCCACACATTCTACTCAAATTACACCCACCTCACCTGCTGAAATATATGCTATTATTCAGAAATTCAAAAATAAAAAGGCTCCTGGACCCGACGGTATCTCCAACAAAGTTATAAAACTTCTACCTCGCAAAGCTATTGTTCATTTGGCAAACATAATCAACTCCATACTTCACTACAAGTATTTCCCTTCCTACTGGAAATTAGCGTACATTGTTCCAATTCATAAACCTGGAAAGGATCCCACTTTGCCACAGAATTACAGGCCAATCAGTCTCATCTCTAATCTTGGAAAAATTGCTGAGAAGGTAATCCTTACTAGGCTTCAAGATTCTCTACTCCGGTTAAACATCCTGCCTGAGGAGCAGTTTGGCTTCAGACAGTTGCATAGTATCACACAACAAATACACAGATTGGTGGAACATATCATTACAGGTTTTAACTGGCGTCAATGCACTGGGGCTGTTTTCCTAGACTTAGCCAGTGCATTTGACAAGGTTTGGCATTATGGCTTGCTATACAAGCTTATATTATCCGGTGTTCCAATCGGAATCATTCAACTCATCAAGACGTACCTCTGCGATAGGCGCATGCAAGTGAGATTAAGTGGAGTAGTGTCCTCACAGAAACACATCTTGGCTGGAGTTCCACAAGGGTCCTTACTAGCACCAATCCTATTCTCCTTATACCTGCATGATATACCACACAACCCATTATCTTCAATTAAAGCTCTTTACGCTGATGACACAGCGATATTGGCTAGATCATTAAAGCCTCACTTAGCCATCAAGAAACTGCAAGAAAACCTACTGCATATAGAACAATATTTTGCCAAATAGCGACTCCAGGTGAATCCTCAGAAGAGCGTAGCCATCTTATTCTCTAGAAGATCAGTGCTTCCCAAAGAAGATATTCTCCTCTTTAACACAAAAATTCAGTGGAAAACAGAGATCAAGTATCTCGGTGTAGTAATGGACAGTAAACTGACTTTCAACTCCCATATCAAGACCCTGTGCAAACACATCAAAAACCATAGCCCAGCTCTATCCGCTAATAAACAGAAACAGTAAACTGAGCACCAGAATCAAACTTCTCATATACAAACTGATGGTTCGTCCAATACTCACCTATGCCTCACTGGCCTGGAGACAAACTTCAAACTCGAATATCATTAAATTACAACGCATTCAGAACAAGTGTCTTAGAATGATCCTGGGCACTCCATGGTTCATCCGAACTGTCCAACTGCACCGCGACACAGAGGTCCCTTATATCAACACCTTCATGCAGACTATAGCAACCAAATTCTTTTCAAAAGCAACTGTGTATCCTAACAGACTGATCCAACTGGCCGCTGACTATGATGTAATGGACTATTCTAAGCACAAAAGACCTAAAGCCATCCTCAACCCTCTCACTGAGGATTAATCTCCTAGCCCACTCAGGGCGAGCAATATAGCTCATAAACTCTTTCTACTCACAGTCTCTATTAAGATAGCCGGGAATACAAAAAGCTTTTGCTTCACCCGTAAAGCCAGTAATGTTACTAGTTACTAGGTTTAGTATTTTAGTTTATGGGATATACAAATTTGCAACAAAACCACAACGGAAAAACCATACACGTCATAATGGAAAGCTTCAACGACTTACTACAACACTTAAACAGAGATCAAGCTCTAGAGTTATTTAAATTAATCCTTAAAAAATTCGACACGGAATGGCCAAGTTTCCTAAACTTGGGAAAAGATGCAGAACCACGGACGACCACATGGAAGTTGCCGCACCCTCACAAGCAGTCCCGGAAAAGAAGGAAAAGGTCCTCCCGGTAATTCTCCGGGAAAAAGAAAAATGGACCACAGTAGCACAAAACCTAAGAGAACACAATATTGATTACTCCTGGGCCAGAAACACAGACGAAGGGGTTAAAATACAACCAACAACAGTAACAGACTACAGAGGTATAACAAAAATAATGGACAACAACAAACTACAATATCACACCTTCACACTAAGCAGTGAAAAAAATCCTAAAGTTGTACTCAGAGGAGTACAAGAAGGCATCACCTCTGAGGAGATTGCGGCAGACCTCACCCAACACGGCCTGACACCTATCAAGGTCAGCAGGATGACACGATCAGACAAGCGACCAATGCCACTAGTCTTAGTGGAAGTCCCCAACACATAGAAACACATCTATGAAATAACCGTCGTCTGCGGTCTCAGAATAACCCCAGAACGACTAAGAAAGAGAGCATCAGCAGGGCAATGTCATCGCTGCCAAAAGTTTGGCCATGCCCAAAAACTCTGCAAAGCTGAGTACAGATGCCTCAAATGTGGCGAAAAACACCCAACTATTACCTGTTCCAAACCAAGAACCACTCCAGCCAGATGTGCCAACTGTGGTGGATCCCATCCTGCCAACTATAAAGGATGCATTCATCATCCGAAAAACCATGGGGCAACAAGATCCCATCCCCCCCCAATCACCCGCTCCGATTACCACCCACAGATCACAGATTGAGACTGATCAAAATATGAATCAAAGAAAACTAAACCAAACAAGTCAGGAAAGACCGCAATTCCCCACCAAAACCTACGCAGAAGCAGCACGCCCCAAGAATGCAGTACATACCACTCAAAAAAGCCCCAAAATAACAGCAATTCTGACCTCGTTAGCCACTGTGCTGCAAGAATTTAGCCAAACAACCCCATCGTCATCCTCAACGAAGAGATTCCTTCAAGGAACCCACTCCATACTAGCAGCCCTCAATGAACAAAACTAAAATACAACCAAACTCACTCCTGATAACTGCCTGGAATGCCAATGGCCTCACCAACAAGACCCTAGAGCTACAAGCGTTTGCACTCAGAAGAAACCGGGACATTATGCTGATTAGCGAGACCCACCTGAGACCTGCTAACAACCCAAAAATAAAGAGGTACACCATGTACTGAACGGACAGACTCTGTGCCAGAGGGGGAGGCACAGCCATCTACATCACGCCCTACCTGAACCACAATACTATACCCAACCCACCAATCACCAACCAGGAGATTACAGGAGTAGAAGTACACACCAAAAATGCAGGAAGTGTCAAGATATATGCAGCTTACAACCCACCAAGCAAACACCTATTAATATCATATCTGGATTCCATCTTAGGCTCCACAGACCCCATTCTTATGGCAGGAGATTTGAATACAAAGCACACTGCCTGGTACAGCTCCACAGTTAATACAAGTGACCACACTCTACACAGCAGCCAATTCAGCCACAGTTGTGGGACCTGTCGAGCCTACCCATCACAGCCCAATAGGCAGATCAGACATGCTAGATATCATTGTCTTAAAGAATATCAAATATCAGTACCAGCTGGAAACAGTAAATGAATTGTCATCAGATCATAATCCCTTAGATTATGTGGGGGGGGTGGGGGGGGGGGGGGGTGGGGGGGGGGGGGGGTGGGGGGGGGGGGGGGTGGGGGGGGGGGGGGGTGGGGGGGGGGGGGGGTGGGGGGGGGGGGGGGTGGGGGGGGGGGGGGGTGGGGGGGGGGGGGGGTGGGGGGGGGGGGGGGTGGGGGGGGGGGGGGGTGGGGGGGGGGGGGGGTGGGGGGGGGGGGGGGTGGGGGGGGGGGGGGGTGGGGGGGGGGGGGGGTGGGGGGGGGGGGGGGTGGGGGGGGGGGGGGGTGGGGGGGGGGGGGGGTGGGGGGGGGGGGGGGTGGGGGGGGGGGGGGGTGGGGGGGGGGGGGGGTGGGGGGGGGGGGGGGTGGGGGGGGGGGGGGGTGGGGGGGGGGGGGGGTGGGGGGGGGGGGGGGTGGGGGGGGGGGGGGGTGGGGGGGGGGGGGGGTGGGGGGGGGGGGGGGTGGGGGGGGGGGGGGGTGGGGGGGGGGGGGGGTGGGGGGGGGGGGGGGTGGGGGGGGGGACAACCCAGACAAAGGGGAACATAAAAGCATATTTGCTTCGCCCACCCAGTCAGTAGCGTTAAGCGAAACAAGACGAGAATTCTGAGGTCATCATCCATTAGAATGATAGGACTGATTGATTCAGTTAAAGATTGATCTTTATTCACATAGTGCTTTAATATGTTTATCCGGAATTAATTTGGAATATATATGTGCTTATTCTTTGGAAAAATAATGAAGGCTCAAGTGATCGTGCTTCGAATGTAAACCACAACCATCAGCGGGATTATGCGGAGGAGTATGTCGTAGGTCATATTCAGGTAAGCAAGTTTGGATCTTAGTACACATGGAAAATTTAAGTCGCGATGACTTTATCCAGTCGCTAGATAGGAAGCTAGTGCTCGATCTCCTCAAAAAGCTATTGAAGAAATTTGAGTTTGAGTAGCCAGGGTACCTAAACCTCTATTCAGCTGCAGAAGACACCACAGAAGTCGACGACACAACACCAGGGGAGGAAGGAAAGATCGAATAATAATCTGTGCTCCCACACCAACAGACCATACTACAGAAACCCATGCAAGTAAAAAATGCAAGACAGTGCAGACACAGGCAAATGAGGGAATGGAAGAAGATGACCCCAACAACGAAAAAGTCCTGCCAATCATCCTACAGGAAAAAGAAAGATGGACAGCCCTCAGGCTGACTATGCAACAACAAAAAATAGCCTATACATGGGCGAAGAATGTGGATGATGGAGTAAAAATCCAGCCTACCACAGTGGGGGACTACAGACACGATACAAAAACCATGGACGACTTAGGCATTAAGTACCATACTTTCTCGCTTAAGTCAGAGAAAAACCTGAAAGTGGTGTGAAGAAGTAGCAGAAAATATCTCCACAGACGAAATAGCTGAAGACCTCCGCCTCCACGATCTCCCACCTGTCAAGGTCAACCGAATGCTGTGGGCTGACAAGAGCGCAATGCCCTTAGTTCTCGTGGAGATACACAACACACAAATATTTATAACATAACAACAATCTGCAGCTTTAAAATCACACATGAATCACTGAGGAAAAGAGCCTCAATGGGCCAGTGCCACAGATGTCAAAAATACGGCCATGCTCAGAAGCTCTGTAGAGCAGACTACAAATGCCTCAAATGTGGGCGAAATCACCCCACAGTCACCTGCTCAAAACCACGGACCTCACCAGCCAAATGCGCAAACTGCGGGGGCCCCCACCCAGCAAACTACAGAGGCTGCCGCCACTATCCCCAAAACAAAACGGACAACAAAAAGGACACAGATCACCCCTCAACCCTGCCCACAGTCACCAGAGATGGCTCCCCAGTTGCCTGAAACCCACCAAACGACAACAAAATACCTGCCTCTCCAAACAGAAAACACCAAAACTCCAGAAACCTACCAACGCAGGACATACGCTGAAGTAGCCTGCCCATCAAGAGACATCCCACAGCACCAACTTCATCCAAACATGACAGCAATCATCACATCCTCATTGGCAAACATGCTACAAGATTTCAGTAAGTCAAGCCTTTCACCAAACTCCACAAAGAGATTCCTACAAGATTATCTGCAATCATTAATGAATAAAACTAGACTCGTTCCAGATTCACTGCAGATAGTCACTTGGAATGCCAATGGCCTAAAAAACAATACACTGGAACTTCAAGAATTCGCTCACAGACACAACTCCGAAATCATCATAATCAACGAAACTCACCTGCAAACAAAGTCAAACTAAGAGGCTACACACTTCACAGAAATGACCGACTGGACTACAGAGGTGGCAGTACAGCCATATTTATCAAAAACTACATCAGGCACAATGGAATACCTACCCCTCCAACCACCAACCTAGAACTCACTGGCATCGGAGTCCACACCAACCCAACTGGAAGACTCAAAATCTATTCTGCATACAACTCCCCTGCAGAGAAACTGCTATTTTCCGACTTAGATTGGCCCAGTTCCCTGTATTAAATCCTAGGACGAAATAGAGCAATAAAAATTCTCAACAACCAAATTAAGAAAGCCATAACAGCAGCTACAGTAACCATGATCACCCACAAACAACATCGCCTGCCAGAAGAAATCATGAACTTGATAAGGGAAAAAACAGGCAAAGGAAAAGATACCACAACACACATGCTCCACAAGATAAAATAATCCTCAACAAACTTAACAAATCAGTCTGAGAAGCTCTCCAAAACCACAGGAATCTACAATGGGAATTCAAGCTCCAATCCATCTCCACAGCTGATCATTCCATCTGGAAATTCCTAAATAGCCTCAGGAACAAACGCAAATCCCCCACCTTTCAAGCAGAACAACACCTAGTGCACTCAGATGCTGACAAAGCAGAAGCTATAGCAAAAAACCTAGAAAAACAATCCAGCCCTGCATATGAGAACCTAAACATCAGCCACATTTACAAGATACATCGTAAGATCAGACTTGCAATAAATCGTCCAGACAGCATTCAAAGCCCTATCATCCATACCTCACACACAGAAATATCCAGCATCATCAACCACCTCAAGAACAAAAAAGCCCCAATACCCGACGCATCACAAACGAATTCATCAAGCCAATAACACGCAAAGCCATAGTACATCTGGTAAACATCATCAACTCCATCCTAAAGTGGCAGCACTTTCCCCAGTCATGGAAAATAACCGACATCATCCCCATACACAAGACAGGCAAAGACCCACCCCACACCTACCAGAAAATTACCGCCCCATCAGCCTGCTATCCAATCTAGGTAAAATAGCAGAGAAAATTATCCTCAGACTCCAAGACCATGTCAACAAATTAAACATTATTCAACAAGAACAATTTGGCTTACGTCAAAACCATAGCACCACCCAACAGATCCACAGGCTGGTAGAACACATTACCACAGGATTCAATGGGAATCAGCACACTGGAGCAGTCTCCCTAGGCATCTCAAAGGCCTTTGACGAGATCTGGCACTAGGGTCTGCTTTACAAACATCCCACTGAACATGATATGCGTCATCAAATCATACCTCACAAACAGAAAGATGCAAGTTAAAATAAGTGATACAGCCTCAACCCAATGACAAATCCTTGCCGGAGTTCTTCAAGGATCACTGCTGGCCCCGATTCTGTTCAACATCTACATGGCAGATATTCCTCAAATTCCTCTCACATCCACCACTGCTCTCTATGCAGATGACACGGCAATACTAGCCAGATCCTGCCAACCTTACCTCGTAACCAAAAAACTACAAGACACCATCCAAAATCTAGAAAAATGGTTTGCAGACTGGCGAGTACAAGCAAACCCCCAGAAGAGTACACTCTTCACAAGAAGTTGAGCAGCCCCCCAAAGGAGACATCACCCTCTTCAACACAAACATTCCCTGGAAAACGGAAACTAAATACCTTGGAATACTCCTCGACAAAAGATTATGCTTCAACAGCCACATCAAAAGTCATCGCCCAACTGTACCCCTTGATCAACAGCAAACTAAACACAAGAAACAAAATTCTACTCTACAAGACAGTAATCCAGCCCACAATTACTTATGCCTCCCAAGCCTGAAGCCATACTTCCAAGACAAATATCCTCAAGCTACAAAGACTACAAAAGAAGTGCCTACGGATAATCCTGGATGCCCCATGGTTCATCACGAACAACCAGATCCACCAGGACATAAATATCCCCCACTCCTCCTCACTACTATGCTCCCTCAGAGAAAAATACTTCAAGACAGTGTCCAACCATCCAAACCAATTAATCCAGCAAACCAGAAACTACGATAGCATGGACCACTGGAAACGCAATAGACCTAAAGCCATCCTAACATCCAACGATGACACTTAACCACCTCTGCCCCCTCAGGGTGGGGAAAATTAGCTCACAAACTTCTCCCATCACAGCTTCCGAAATAGACACCAGGGAATACAAAAAACATAAAGCTTCACCCTCTGTGCTATAAATGTCCTGGGTCCTATGAGAATTCTGGTGTTTTGAAGTACTGAGCTTTTGATCCGATATAGTATATGTTATAGTCAAATAGGATATAGTATACAGATTGTGTGAGCTAAATTCGTGATCAGTGCATCCTGCAAGTGGATTAGGATCATCTTCAACGAAACAACTAAAAAAAGTGCATGGAAGAAAATCCGGACCTTGTAAGTAAATTTTCTATTTACTATTACCCATCCACTACCAACTAACAGTAACATACTGGCAGGACCAAATGGAGGAACTAACATCAACAAACTTTAATTATGACCAACTAATAACACTCTTCAGGAATATAGGTTTAGGAATGGAAACCAGATATCTGGGCACTGTAACACATACAATCATCACCAAACGACGAAGGAACACATGGCCCCACCGACTTAGAAGGTGAACAACCAGAACCCTCCCCCACAAGAACACTACTCTAACTCAGAAGACAAGATTGAAGATTTCGAAGTAATCAACAGTAACAAACAAGGAAAGGTCACGGACACAGTAGAACAGGAAACAAAAATGGATGCATCAACCAACACAAAAAAAGAACACATCCCTCCAGTTATCCTTTGATCGAAGGAAAAATGGTCGGTGACAGCCACAGCCAGATCAAGTTCTCTACAGCAAGAAATACAGCAGAGGGAATACGAATACAACCCAAAACTGTAACCGACTTCAGAAACATCACTATAAAACTAGATGGCTAACCGATCCCTTACCATATGTTAGCATTAAAAAGCAAGAAAAAGTTGTAATAAGAGGAGTAGTAGAATCAATCACAACAGATGAAGTTAAAGCAGACCTAACAAGACAGGGCTTTGCACCCATAAAAGTCTCGAGAATGCAAAGGGGAGACAAAACCCAGATGTCGCTAATCCTAATAGAGATGAAAAAAGACAAACATGACATATACAATCTAAGAACAGTGTGCGACCTCATCATTAGAATGGAACCACATTGAAGGGCATCAACCGGACAGTGCCACCGATGCCAAAAGTACGGACACATCCAGAGCCGATGCAAGGCATAGTTCAGATGCCTGAAGTGTGGAGACAAACACTCGACAGCTTCCTGTACTAAACCCCGTCCAACTCCAGCAAAATTTGCAAACTGTGATGGCCCACACCCTGCAAATTGTAAGGGATGTCCTGAACACCCAACCAACAAAGTGACAACATGGAGAGCAAGAGATCCAAGCTCCACAACAGACACAAAGAGACACTTGCCACCCGCATCAAAAACCAGTAATTCCCATGACTACCCGCGTAAACACAACAATTGCCGATATAGTAAGAACAACCCAAGAACCCTGCACCCACAACCAACTCAGCCAAAATAACAGCCACCCTAGGCAAAATGCTACTCTTATTCAGTAAGACAAACCCCACCCAATACTCAACAAAACACTTCATGAAAAACGCACAAGTAATCTTCTCTACCCTCACTCATGAATAACACAATGAACACCAACAATTCACTGCGATAATATATTGGAACGCAAATGGCATACTCAACAAAATGCATGAACTAAGAGAATTCATACAACGCATAGGCAGAGACGTAATACTAATAAACGAAACTAACCTGTGCCCATCAGACAACCCAAAACTAAGAAACTACCACCTATTCAGAACCGACAGAACAACAGCCAGAGGTGGATGAACAGCTATCTTCATCAGAAAACAACTCAAATTTAACGAAATAACCCCCCCCCCCCAGCTCACAACTCTAGAAGTCACAGGATTACAAGTACACCTAGCCAACACAAACAGTCTCAGAATTTACGCCACATACAACTCACCAAACAAACACATATCTACCACAGACCAGTCGCAGCTACTAGACAATAATGAAAGCATAATAATGGCTAGTGACTTAAACGCTAAACACCCGGCATGGAATAGCAGGATTGCAAAAAAAGTGGCAAAATCCTACACAATTTCATCGCTAACAGGATCATTGTAGTGGCAGTACTGATCGAACCAGTACACTACGGCACGATCGGACATTGTTATCCTGAAAAACGTGAACCATCAATACCAGCTAAGAACAGTAAACGATCTAAGCTCAGACCATAACTGAGTCCTATTCCAGACGAAACAACAAACCCTATAACCACAAACTGGACACAACTACCCACAAAAATCAAGGACACTATATGACCCATACCTACCATCTACACGAAACAAGATATCGAAACTGCAGTCTCCAACTTAGAAAAACAAATAACGCTAAACCTAGCAGCAGTAACCTCGATTACATTCAGCATGAAACCAAACCAACTCCCAGAAGACATCCGAAAACTCATTCGGCACAAAAACAAAATACGCAGACAATATCACAAAACACTAGCGCCACAAGACCGACAAGAACTCAACAAAGCCACTCAACTACTCCACTGTGCAATCAAAGATTTCTGCAGCCAACACTGGGAAAACACACTCCGATCTATACAACCAAATGACCAAGCACAATGGAAACTCCTCAAAGGCCTTCGCAACACGTCAAGCTATGTACCACCAATTCATGGGGAACGTGGTACGGTCTACCGCGATGACGAAAAAGCAGAAGCTTTTGCAGACAGTCTAGAACTACAATTCAGCCAACTACAAGAACGTAGACCTAACATTCATCACAAAAATACACTGACAGATGCGGCATGAACTAAAGCACCACAACCAGCAACCGAATATCTGCCCAACATCTCCAAAAGAAATACACGAAATAATTAAACCCTTTAAAAAAAATAAAGCACCAGTTCCAGACAAAATCAAGAACAAAATAATCAAACATCTACCACACAAAACACTCATGCACATAGTTGCAATCACAAACGCGATGCTCAGGCTCAACTATTTCCCAAACCGTTGGAAGACTGCAGATGTAATCCTTATCCCCAAACCAGGAAAAGACCTGAAATTCCCACAAAATTACCAACCCATCAGTCTCTTCTCCTGCCTCTGAAAAATATCCGAAAAAGTAATCTGACCAGATTACAAGAAATAGCCACCAAGAACAACATCATCCCAGACGAACAATTCGGGTTCAGACCACACCACAGCACGGTACAACAAATACAAAGAATCACAGAATACATCACACATGGTTTCAATTGGAAACAACAAACCGGTGCCATTTTTCTCAACATAGCCAAAGCTTTCGATAAAATATGGCACATCGATCTCCTACATAAACTACTAACAGCAAAAGTACCAATACATCTAGTCCTCCTGATCAGCTCATACTTAAAAAACAGAAAATTCCGACTAAAAATACAAGGAATAATATCCACTGAACGCAAAATCACAGCGGGAGTCCCACAAGGTTCACTACTTTCCCACCTACTATTTGTCAACTACATGGCTGATATCCCACAGAACAAGACAACGTTTTCTGCCTACTACGCAGATGACACAGCCATTTTAACCAGATCACTATACCAAAAAACTGATAACAAAACAACTACAAACCACAGTACATGAACTTGAACTCTGGTTCAAAAACTGGAGGATCGATGTAAACGGTGCAGCAGTACTGATCACAAGAAGGAAAAAATCCCCCACAACTCAGTAAACATATTTAACAAAATAATCCCATGGGTAACAACAACGAAATACCTAGGAATACAACTTGAAAAAAAACTACACTTCAATATCCACATTGCACACACATGTGCCAAAGCAAACACAATCATAGCCCAAACATACCCGCTAACCTACAGACGCAGCTGCTTAAGCATAGACAACAAACTACTCATCTACAAGTCAATAATAAGACCCATAATAACATATGGATCACCCGCGTGGAGTCACACAGCACCTTACAACATCAAAAAACTCCAAACAATACAAAACAAATGTCTAAGAATGTCATTTGATGCCCCATGGTTCATAATGAACACAACTCCATCGAGAAGCAAATATACCGACAATTCTCAAATTTCTCCAATAAATGGCGACAAGTTACTTCACACAAGCAGCCACCCACCCAAACCAACTAATAGGGACAGCAACAGATTATAATGAACATGATAGAATGAAACAAAAATGCCCCAAAACCATCCTGTATTCCAAAGCTAACTATAAACCACACAGCCCGAAAGGGCGAGCACTTGCTCAAAAACACCCCCCCCCCCTTAAGAGACAGACACACAAGACAAAGGGAATAAAAGCCAATGGCTTGGTTCCCCATCACACTAGTTTAAGTCACAAGTGATTGAATTCTGAGTTGATAATTCTGGAGTTTTGAACAGCAGTGATTAAAGTTTCTGAGATTTAATACTGATGATTAGTTCACAGTTCCTTTCAACATTAAAATAGTGATTGTTTGATGTTTCTCCTGTTGAGTCAACAGCATGCTCGATCTACAGAGCAGGTAAGAGTTTTATTTTCACCTTCAAAAAATTTTTCAGACCCTCTCCTGTTCTCCGCCCTGTGCAGCACTTGGTGGTTGAAGGGACAAGGCAGGTCCTGCCCACTTCAAGTCTGGATTTAATTATGGATTCACCATATGAGGATCTCCCTTTCAAAGAACTTGTAGGTATTTTTTGGCACATTGGTAACATTTTACACACGAAATGGCCAGGAAAGGTTGAAGTCCATCAGATTATGGAGGTCGAGACAGAAGACCCTCAAACCTCCGAACTTTCTCCTAACCTTACACATGACAGTGTCATTTCCTCGGCTACAACAACTGACGTAGATTCTAATGATTACCAGGAGGTCAGCAGAAAGAACAGAAAGAGTCTCTTCCTGCAGAACCTGAATTTACACCTCAAATGGACACGTCAGCAGTATCTGGTGCAAGAATAGAGACAGATATACTGACACAGCCCAAAGAGAGGATTCCACCAGTAATCTTGAGATCTAAGGAAAAATGGTCGTTGCTTGCAGAGACGATGAAGAACCATAACATCAAGTTCTCATCAGCCCAAAACACAGATCATGGAGTCCTCATACAGCCAGAAGGAACAACGGACTACTGCCAGCTCACCAGACTTATGGATGATCAGAAATTCCCATATCATACATACCAACTGAAAAGTGAAAAAAACCTTAAGGTAGTCATCAGAGGTTTGGTAGAAAACATCATCAGAAGAGATAGCTACTGACCTCAGATCACAGGGCTTGGAGCCGAGCAAGCAGATCATGTGTGTAAATGGTGGCAACCATCCCTCGCACACTTGCGTCAAGCCAAAGACCACACCTGCTAAATGTGCAAACTGCACAGGCCCACATCCTGCCAATTACAAGGGTTGTTCTCTCCACCCATCCAACCTTCAAAAGCCTAGACAGGAGTTAGTCCAGCCCACTCAGAAAAATATCATGCGATCTGTGCCTGAAATCAAAGCGTGAAAAGTTACACCAGATAAATCTTATGCTTCTGTGGATTCCTGGCGTAACACCGAGGTACTCCCTGCAACTAGCAGTCAAAACTCCTCAGCAATTCTCGCTGCCTCACTAGGGGAGATGCTAATGGCCTTCAGCAAAACAAATCCAAGCCAGGCAGACATCAACAAATTCCTTAGGAATACTCAAGTCACATTCTCCATGATTAATGACTAATCCGGCTTCAACATCTAATTCTATGCAGATAGTATTCTGGAATGCAAATGGTCTCAATAACAAAATTTTGGAATTACAAATCACTTACAAATTGATATTCTCCTCATTAACGAGACTCACCTACATCCTTGCGATAATCCCAAACTCAGAAACTGCTCGTTACTTAGAAACGAGAGGCTCAATGCCAGAGGTGGAGGCACTGCCATCTTTGTCAGAAGAAACATCCGCAATAATGAGATTAAGAAGACTAATATCTAACCTTGAGGAGACAGGCATAGAAATTCATACCAACAATGCAGGCAGCTTAAAGAATTATTCTGTATACAACCCCCCCCGGCAAACCTCTTCTCCCCTCTGATCTCTCTCAGCTACTAGATACAAATGAAACAATAATTGTAGCAGGAGATCTCAATTCCAAGCATTCTTTATGGAACAGCAAGAGTTTTAACAACAACGGAATGATCCTCAACAATTTTGCCTTGAAGAGAAATATTATTGCAGGCCCGATCGATCCAACACATTATGGAGCGATTCGCAGACGTGATGTTTTGGATATTGCTATATTGAAAAACATTTCTCATGAATTCCAACTTCAAGTGGTTGACGAGCTCAGCTCAGATCACAATCCAGTACTTTTAAGTTTAGGAAGGGAGTCTGAGCTCATTCCCAGACAATCCCACACTAACTTTGCAAAATTCAAGGCTAAAATGAACATTATCATAGACTCAGTACCTACTATCTCCTCCCGTGAAGAAATTGACAGGGCAGTCAGTAATCTTGAATGTAAAATACCCTCTGGCTTCTCCGCAGCTTGTTCTATTTCCACTCCAGCTCAAGTAAACTTACTTCCTGAAGAAATCCTAGCTCTGATCAGGAACAAAAATAGACTCAGACGCCACTATCACAATATACTATCTCCGCAAAACCGTCGAGAACTAGAGCGTCCAACCTAGCCTATTATGCATTAAAAGATCACAGGAATCAGCAATGCAAAAGAAAACTCTGTTCTCTCAAAGCTGAATATAATTCTCTGTAGACTAAAGCTCTCCGTACTTATTGCTCTAACATCCAGTCCATTCACGGAGAAAGAGGTCTTGTTTATTTACAGAGATAATGAAAAAGCTGAAGCTTTCGCTGATGCTCTCCAACTTCAGTGCCATCCTAATTATGCGCATGCAGATCTGGTCTTCATAGAGAAAATACACCGTCGAGTACACTCCACTCTTCGGCAACCTTGTAGCCGTGAAAATATCTGTCCCACCTCACCTAAAGAGGTCTCTTCAATCATTAGGAAGCTTAAAAACAAAAAAGCCCCTGGTCCAGATGAAATTACCAACAAAACAATTAAAGCCCTCCCACACAAAGCTGTCATGCATTTAGTAGCCATTATTAATGCAATGCTGAGATTAAATTATTTCCCCTCAAGATGGAAACAAGCTGATATATTCCTTATTCTCAAGACTGGTAAGCCACCTCAAATGCCACAAAGCTATAGACGTATCAGTCTTTTATCATGCTTGGGAAAAATCGCAGAAAGAGTCATTCTCAACCGACATAATGAGGAGGTGAATAAAAACAACAAAATGCTGAAAGAACAATTTGGTTTCTGTACTGGACATAGCACTATACAGCAAGTTCACAGACTGACTGAATTCATCACTACAGGCATTAACTGGAAACAGCACACAAGAGCTTTTTTTTTAGATGTTGGGAAAGCTTTCGATAAGGAGTGGCACAATGGTCTCATCTATAAATTAATTTCAGCCAACATCGCTCTTCACCTTACTAAAATTATTGACTCCTTTCTAAAGGACCGTAAAATCCAAGTCAAGTTGTGCGGAATTCGATCCTCATTGAAAAAATCAAAAAAAATAAAAAAATAAATAAATAAAAAAAATCCCGATAAAAGCACTGCCATTCTCTTCACAAGAAGACAAGCATTTCACTTTGGAGAAGTTAAACTTTTTAACACAGCCATGCAATGGAGATCTAGCACCAAATATCTAGACATTCAACTTAATAACCATTTAAACTTTAACTCCCACATAGTTTATGCATGCAAAAAAGCAAACTCTGCAATTGTGCAACTCTATTATTTCCTCAATCGAAGAAGTCAAGTCAGCACTGAAAACAAACTACGGATCTACACAATTATCAGACCATCGTTAACTTACAGATCGGTGGCCTGGAGGCACACTTCCTCCACCAACATCAAAAAGCTACAAGTTATTCAAAACAACTGCCTCCGTATGATTTTCAACGCTCAATGGTTTGTCAGAAATGCTCTCTTATATCGTGACGTCGATATTCCAGATATTCCCACATTTCTCCATAATAGTGCCACTGCTTATTTTGCAAAAGCAGCTGTTCATCCCAATCAATTCATCCAAGAGTCATGAAAGTTTGACAAACACGATAGCTGGAAACAAGAGCCCAAAAGCAGCTCTACTTATCGGTTCAGGTGCCTCCGTACAGCACTAAATAGGATGAGCCAAGTGCTCGCTAACCTTTAATATAAGACTATTTCATAGCGATGAAGGGATCAGAGTTCATGGGACTGATATCCATTAAGCCACATCAGTTATAAGTTCCCAGAAAATTCAGAGCATCGCAAGGACACTAGCTGAATTACAACTGCACGGTAAGGTTTTTTTTTTTTTTTTGTTTCCCTCATTGAAATTTGAAATTAACATATACATATAGACATGGAAAATCAAATAGATGAGACGATATTTGAGCAAGTGTACCGCGAATTCATCAGACTACATGAAGTACTCAGCAACAACTGGCCAGGAAAAATAAAACTGTATGATACGTTGCCGTCCACAGTCGTCACAGATGATGACACCGCTAAAATGGAGGAGCAGTTACACTCAGAGAACTCTCTTAGAATTCGAGGAGGTCCGCACACGAAAGAAGCGCAGAACCACCATAGACCCACCCAAACATAACGAAATGGAAGAAGATGGCCCGAATTGAGACTCCACTGCCTCTACCAAAGAGAAGGTGCACCCCATTATTCTTCGTGAAAAGCAAAGGTGGGCAACTATTAGTACCACCATGTCGGAACAGCAGATATCTTACAAAATGGCCAAAAACACAGATGACGGCATTAAAATCCACCCGACCACGGTTATGGACTACAGAAGGCTAACCCGTGAAATGGACTCAAAAGGTGTAAAATACCACACTTTCTCCCTGACCTCAGAGAAAAACCTGAAGGTGGTACTTAGAGGTATTTCCGAGGACACATCCACAGATGATATAGCCGAAGATCTTAGCTCCCAAGACTTGCCACATGTTAAAATTAGCAGAATTGTCAGAGTTGATAAAACTCCGATGCCACTGGTCTTGGTAAAAATTTACCTGGCCTACAAAAATATTTATAACCTGACAATGGTCTGTGGCCTGAAGATTAACCCAGAGCCGTTAAGAAAAAGGGCATCATCAGGACAATGCCACGGCTGTCAGAAGTTCGGCCATGCTCAGAAACTATGTAGAGCAGATTTCAAATGTCTAAAATGTGGACAGAGCCACCCCACAAATACCTGCACCAAGCCAAAATCCACCCTGGCGAAGTGTGCCAACTGTGGTAGCCACCACCCAGCCAACTATAGAGGATATATTAAACATCCAAAAAACAGGCAAATTAACAACCAGAATAACTCCTCTACCAGTTCGCGAGCATCAACTACAACTCTGCAGCCTGAGGCCCTTAAAACAACCTGTCATCAACAACAGACAAGATCCTACGCTGATGTGGCTCGCTCATCAAAAACTATGCAAGGCCAGATCCACCCGCCATCAACCCCAAATTTGGCAGCTACCATCAATGCTTCTCTTACAATTATACTACAGGAGGTTGTAAAGGCAAACCCATCATTAGACTCCACAAAAAGATTTCTGCATGAATCTCAGTCCATCTTAGCTGCCTCTCTAATGAATAGACACAAAATCACCCCATATTCCCTAAAGATAGTCGCATGGAATGCAAATGGCCTGAGAAACAAAATACTGGAGATCCAAGAATTCACCAAAAGACATCATCTTGTTAAGTGAGACACATCTGAGACCAGCTGATTGCCCCAGAATCAGAGGATATGATAAATATGTCACAGGGAAATTATGAAAATAGGGATTTGATCAAATCCCTAAGGGATATGATCAATTCACAGATGTTAAAATAACAACTCTGTGGGGTGATATCCCTGAAGAAAGTAAGTCATTTGATCAAATCCCTTACCCGTTTTAGTAATTTGATCAAATCCCTTAACTGTTTTAGTGAAAAGATGAAATAATATTGTTTAGATATTAAAAGTATTTATTTAGTAAACCATGCATAATTAAATATAGAATAGTTATTAAATAGTTAATACAATAGTCATTTAAGCTGATATTTTTAAAAACAAAAAAGATATTTTTAGTGAAATTTTAAACATTTTTCGTGGATACAAGCTCCCCTCTGGCGTCCGTGCCGGCCAAACATCATTACGCGAGGAAGGTTGCGTGCATTTTTATTATTGTTTTCTATATTTCGAGTTTTATCAAGTACCTACTGTAGAAAAATGGGTTCAGATATAGAAAAAAATCAAACTCTAACCGAATTTGTATCTGAAGAACAGTTCAATGAAACTGTCAGGACGTTTTTGAATAAGCAGCATGAAAAAGAAAAACCTTTGTGGACTCGCGAAAGGATAGAAGAAGCTGTCACAATCATCGAACAATTTAAATTAGCACCACTACTTAAACTGCAACGGACACACAAACAGTACAATTACGGAAAAAATACGATGTTATGGAAGTAGGTACTAAAAAATCTTTGATTTTTGAAGAGGAAGTCTGAATTCGATCCAATTGTGAAAATAGTACCAACGGAACATTTTTACCACATACTTCGGGAAACCCATCGGTCAACTGGCCATGGGGGAAGAGACAAAATGCTGTATAGTTTGAAATCGAAATACGTAATTCAGTTGTACTGGAGTTTTTAAAGCTGTGCACGGTATGTCAGTCTAAAAAAAAAATTCCAAACAAAGGAATCGTTGTTTGCACAATTGTATCTAGCGACTTCAATCACCGTGGTCAAGTCGATTTAGTTGACTTACAGTCGACACCAGATAGAAATTACAAATGGCTATTAAACTACCAGGACCATACGACGAAATTCAGTTTTCTTCGACTGTTGACTACAAAAAGAGCTGCTGAAGTAGCAATAGAGGTATTAAAAATATTTTTGGAAGTAGGTTGTCCTCATATACTACAAAGCGACAACGGCCGTGAGTTTACAGCTGCTGTCAATACAATACAAGAATTTACTGTCAATACAAGAATTAACAAGTCTGTGGCCAACATGCAAAATTGGAAATGGTAGGCCTAGACATCCAGCTAGTCAAGGATCTGTTCAACAATCAAATCAAGATGTTGAAGCTATGTTACGTGCTTGGCTAATTGACAATGACACAAAAAATTGGACTACAGGTTGTTACTTTGTTCAATTCCAAAAGAATTCCTCTTTTCATCGAACCATTAAACGATCACCTTACAAAGCTTTATTTGGAACAGAACCAAAAACAGGACTGCAATCTAGTCATATTTCGAAAGAGTTGCTTGAAAAACTTGTTACTGAAGAGGACTTGGATCTACTTCTTAATCAGCAGGACCATGAGATTATTTTAACACCAGAAGACTTACCAGCAGCTTCCTTATAGAACAACAACACTTCAACTTCAAAAGATCCACCAGCATCTGAATTAATTGATTACAATGCTTCAACTTCAAATGATCTATTAATAGTTAAATCAACCAACAATAACACTTCAATGTCACACGACCTACCGGCAGCTGATTTACTCACCAAAAAGGCTATAAATTTAGAGGATCTACCAGAAATTGAATCAATTTCTTTATTGACAATAAGACAACTCGAACCAGTTAACAACTCTACTTCAACTCCTGCTTCAACAGTTAAAACATCTGTAGTGTTACCTGCAACAGAAGGGGAAGCAGCTGTCAGCAACAGTAAAGCATGTTGTGTTGTTTGTAGAATGGAATCTACTGGAGCCCATTCATGTGACATTTGTAAAAATCTGGTGCACTCAATATGTGGGAATACAGTAGGAGAAGAAGGATATGGATCGAAAATTCTATGCTATTTATGGAAAAAAGAAGAGAGCATTAAAGATCAAAGGGAAAATGCTGCAAAACACCTGAAAAGATCAGTTGAAAAAATGAAAGAAGTTTCTTTGAAGAAATTTAAAGACGTGTTAGTGAATTCCACAGTTTTGGTGTATGTACCCAAGGTAGATAGAGGCCCATTAGATGGAAATAACATCATGGGGATCGTATTAGATATAAAAAATAATTTATACCAAATTGGTGCCTCAGTTGGAATTATAAAAGATTGGCTACCTAGAAACGCTCTTCAAATAGTTACTACAACATTTACCGAAACAGTTACACAGATTAACCTAAGTCTGCGTGAGATTGCAGGAAAATTATCCGTATTTGGAGGTCAAGGATTTAAGAAGTGTTCCTGTGAGCAATCCAAATTACAATGTAAAACAAAAAGATGTGCCTGTAAAAAAAGTAACATACTTTGTAACTCGAGATGCCACAAATCAACAACGTGTTTTCATAAAAATGAATAAACATTATTATTTATTAATTACATTCACAAAAAATGTTTAAAATTTCATTAAAAATATCCTTTTTGTTTTTAAAAATATCAGCTTAAGTACCTATTTCTTTTGTTAATTAGTTTCGAATAAATAATTTGTGTTTCAATGATTATTGTTGTATTAACTATTCTACATTTAATAATGCATGGTTTACTAAACAAATACTTTTAATATCTAAACAATATAATTTCATCTTTTCACTAAAACAGTAAAGGGATTTCATCAAATCACTAAAACAGTTAAGGGATTTGAACAAATCACTTACTTTCTTCAGGGAAATCACCCCACAGAGTTTGTTATTTTAACATCTTCCGTGAATTGATCAAATCCCTATTTTCATCATTTCCCTGCAACATATATAGAACTGACAGGTTAGGCTACAGAGGTGGAGGCATGGCCATTTTTATAAAGAACTACATTAGTCACCACCACTGTAAACATTCCAACTACTACCGATCTTGAGGTTACAGGTATGGAGGTTCTCACAAGCTCGGCTGGAAGATTAAAAATCTATGCTGCATACAATCCTCCTTTAAAATCTTTACTACCTTCGGATTTGGATGCCATCCTGAGCATCAGAGAGCCTGTCATCATTGGCGGGGACTTGAATGCCAAACACCCTGCCTGGAACATTCGAACTACCAATAGAAATGGTCATACACTCGCCAACTATACTGGATCAAGCTATGCAGTTGTGGAAGGTCCCACTGAACCTACCCATCACAACACACATGCCACTGCTGATATCTTAGACATAGTCATTTTACAGAATGTGAGACTCCAGCATAGTTTGATGACACTAAATGAGACACACCTGCACGCAAGTGACAAGACAAGAATCAACAACTACACTACATATCGCACAGACAGAACCTATGAAAGAGGAGGAGGTACAGCCATCTTCATTAAAAAGAGCATAAAACACAACGCAATAGCCAGACCACAAACAGAACATGTGGAAACAACATGAAATGAAATACACATGGAGAACACAAGCAGTATCATGATATTTGCAGCCTACAATCCTCCAAATAAAAAACTACTAGAAAGAGACCTAGAAAAAATACCGAACACAGGAAAGGCAGAAATCATAGCCGGAGACCTCAATGCCAAACAACAAACCTGGAACAGTAGAAACACCAATAACAATGGAAAAATACTCAACACATACACCACCACAAGAAACATGGCAATAATAGGACCAACAGAACCCACATACTATGGACTTACCGGCAGTCCAGATGTCCTCAACATAGCTATACTACAAAATATACCATACAGCTACCAAATACAGTCAGTAAACGAGCTGAGCTCAGACCATAACCCCATAATTCTACAGCTGGGCACCATACAAGACCCAACAAAAGACAGCATCACCACAGTAAACTGGAACCAACTGCCCACAGCCCTTCAAAAAAATCTTGGCCCAGTACCCCACATAACAAACACAGAAGAGATGGAAAGTGCAGTGACAACATTTGAAAAACAAATAGCGACAGCAATATCCTCTGTAACAATTACAACCACAAGGACATCCCCAAATAAACTCCCAGAAGAAATCAAACAACTCATCAAAGAAAAGAATAGACTGAGAAGACAATACCAGAGGAACATGGACCCCACAGACAAACAAGCAATGAACAAAGCAACAAACTAAGTCAGATACACGTTTAAAGACCATCGCAACCAACAATCGAACAACTAAACACAGATGACCAACAAATATGGAAAATCATGAAGTCATTTCGGTCCAAGCACAGCACATATCCTCCCCCCCCAATCAAAGGGAAGAAAAAGCAGAAGCCTTTGCAGACATCTTGGAAAGACAATGCAGCCCCAACTATGACAACACAGATGAAAACTTCATCCAGAAAATCCATAAACAAGTATGCAAGATAACCTGGAACACCAAACCTGTCCAGAACACAGAACCCACGTCACCAAAAGAAATATATCAAGTCATCAAAAAAGTAAAAACCAAGAAAGCCCGAGATCCTGATGGGATCCCGAATATAGCATTTAAACTACTCCATCCCCCACAAGAGCATCATGCACCTAGTAGCCATCACCAATACCCTGTTATGACTAAAACATTACCCAGAATGCTGGAAACTAGCAGACATCTTTCTCATCCCTAAACCAGGAAAGGACAAACAATTCCCACAAAAATACAGGCCCATCAGCTTACTATCTTGCACAGACAAAATAGCAGAACACATAATCCTTTTAAGAATCCAAGCAGCAGCAGAAAACAACAACATAATACGTGATGAACAATTTGGCTTCAGAAAAAACACTCAACAACCCATCATGTCTAGAGTCATAGAACATATCACTCAAGGATACGAATGGCACCAACACTCAGGAGCAATCTTCTTAGACATAACCCAGGCTTTTGACAAAATCTCGCACTACGGGCTACTGCACAAGCCACACAAGGCCGGAATCTGACACCGCTCACCCAAATCATCAAATCTTTCTTAAGTAACAGAAAGTTCAGAATTAAAATAGAAGGAATTAGACCCACCGAAAGAAAAATAATGGCTGGTGTTCCCCAAGGTTCCCTACTATCTGCTCTACTCTTCTCCATATACATGGCAGACCTCCCCAACTAATCACCAACCATCACTGCACTCTATGCCGATGACACATTCATCATAGCTAGATCCCGCAGACCAAAACTCGCAACCAACACCCTAAAAAGCTGGTACAGCAAATGACGAATAGCAATTAATCCAACAAAAAGTACTGCAGTATTATTCAGAACAAGAAAAACAGAACCTGAAGACAATATTCAAATGTTTGGAAAAATAATCCCCTGACAGAAGACAGCTGTTGAGTCCGAATGAAACTTGAATTAAAGTAATTTACGTTTCACACAGACTTAACACGGGCCTTACACATTGGAAATAAATATTGATATATCACACATACTAACCACTTGAAAATTAAATAAATGTTACTAAATCCTTCAATTTTAACTTTGTCTTATATTGTAAAGTTTTATGAATTAGTAAGTTGCATAAACCTTACTGTTTTGTATAGGAGAAAGATAGATAATCCTATTATGCAAAAATGGCCGAAGTCTATAACACGTGCAACAGAGTACAGGTATATCATTTTGTAAACACGCTACCATCACCCCCTCTCCTACACTCCGTAGATTGCGTGAGGATTCCATGTGGGGCGCTGTGTAGTCGGTGACGTGGGATGATGCTATATATATTGGCAGGAGAAATTGATGACGTGGTATGAATGGTTGGTGCGCAGTTTAAAAGGGCATGCAGCGCCGAAAATCAGGGCTGATTCGAGGAGTGATTGAAGATTGATTGATTATTGATAGTGAAGGATATAGTGATATACAGTGATGGATGAACCAACTCGATACCGAGGAATGGATTTGGATTAAAAACTGTTCAGCGAAAGGTAAAGTCTCGCTACTAATATATTTAGTAAGTTAGATTTTGTAATTAACCAGTAAATATCCCCCTTGCCACAGAAACGCACTTTAACTGGACACGAATCGACGTAACAGATGAGCTTGTTCAAGCCTTTAGCAAAGATCAGCTACTTAACCTTTTCAAGAAAATCCTAAAAAGGTTTGACACAGAATTCCCAGGATACCTAAACATTTATACACATATCAACGATCAAGAGGGAGATGAAGACGAAACAGGAGGCGAACTCACAAACATATCATCACAACATACCCACAACCGATAGACAGATAGACTCCCAAGATGAACAGGCACCCAAGAGACGGAAGACAAAACAAGAACACAAGAAGAAGAAGACATAACACCACAGAACACAGAAGTTAAAACTGAAAAGGTCCAACCAGTCATCCTCCGGGATAAAGAGAAGTGGACCATAGTTTCAAAATCATTAGGCGAACAAAACATAAAATTCGCAATTGCTAGAAACAGACAACGGTATAAAAATTCAGCCAGACACAGTCCCCGACTATTGCAAAATGACCAAGATGTTGGACAATGCCAAGCTGCCCTTCCACACCTTCTCACTGCCAAGTGAGAAAAACCTTAAAGTGGTCCTCAGAGGGGTTGCTGAGGGCATCACAATCAACGAGATCACTGCTGACCTAATCAATCAAGGCCTGACACCAGTCAAAGTAAGCAGAATGATAAGATCTGACAAAAAACCAATGCCACTTGCGCTTGTAGAAATAAGCAATACCCAAAAAAGGATTTATGAAATTACAGATGACTGAGCCGCTGAGGAAAAAGGCATTAGCATGGCAATGCCACAGATGCAAAAGTTCGGACATGCACAAAAACTGTGCAGAGCAGCATACAAATGTCTGAAATGTGGCGAGGGACACCAGACCAATACCTGTACCAAACCACACACAACTCCTGCATGATGCTCAAAGTGTGGAGGACCTCACCCTGCCAATTAAAAAGGATGCCTCTACCACCAAAAAATCGAGAATCGGAAAGAATTAACTCAGCTCCCATTCGCAATTACACCAAAAGCAACAACGAAACAGGTCACCCTTTGGTCCGAAACACATCAACACAGGAAGCCACGAGACCCACAACCAAGATCAAACCTTACGCAGAGGCTGCAAGAAATCATATCCCCACTACCCATGGACAAGCAAGCCCAGATTTAATGGAAGCTTTAACAGCTTCGCTGCATAACATGATGCAAGAACTTAGCAAAACAATCATCCAGAATCACACCACCTTCCAGAAAGATACCCCCACAAGGAACCCAAACCACTATAACAGCCATACACGATGAACAAAAAATTAAAACCAAAGTCGCTCAAGATAGTTGCATGGAATGCAAACAGATTGAAAAACAAAGTCCTGGAGCTGCAAGAATTTGCGACCAGACACAGTCCTGATATCATCTTAATTGGAGATACACACTTAAGGCCAGCAAACAACCCAAGAATACGAGGCTACACTACATACAGAAATGATTGACTTGGTGCAAGAGGAGGCACTGCTATATGCATCAAAAGCTACCTAAATCACAACACAATACCCAATCCCAAAACACGGAACCTGGAAGTAACCGGAGTGGAAGTACATACCAGCAATGCCAGCAGCATAAAAATTTATGCCGCTTATAACCCACCAAGCATACCTATACTGACAACAGATCTGGACTCCATCCCAGGAGTCAATGACTCCATTATCACAGCAGGGGATCTCAATGCAAAACACACATCTTGGTTCAGTTCATCAAACAACACCAAAGGCACCACGCTATTCAACTATGCAATGCTCAAATCTATGGTTGTGGTTGGTCCCACCAAACCAACCCACTACAGCCAGCTCAGATGTGCTAGACATCGCCATTCTTAAAAATATTAAATACCAATACCAACTGAAAACAATTAATGAACTTTCTTCAGACCACAATCCCATAGTGCTCCAGCTAGGATCATCAGATCCACTCTCTCCTCCACACCTATTCATACCATAGGATAAGCTAGCAAAGGTCCTCCCAGAGCATATCGGTCCAGTTCCAATCATCCACAAAAAGGAAGAGATAGACACAGCGGTATACGGTTTAACCAGCCAAATCCAGAAAGCAATGGAAGCAGTCAGGCAAACCATAGTCCAACACCCAGCCAGCCACATCCCAGAGGAAATAATGGATCTAATAAGAGCAAAGAATAAAGCCAGAAAGCAATACCATAACACAAGAGCACCACAAGACAAAACAGCACTGAACAACCGAAACAGACAGATGCAAGAGGCTCTACAAAAACATAGAAATCAAAAATGGGAAGACATGCTGACCAACATCAATGCAGAAGATCACTCTCTCTGGAAATTTCTAAGAACCATCCGCACCAAACAACAAATCATACCCCCCATACAAACCAAGAAAGGAACAGCACACACAGATAAAGAGAAAGCTGAAGCACTAGCAGATAAACTGGAATCGCAGCGTAATCCATCTTATACAAACTTAACATCAACCTTATATACAAGATACACTGCCAGGTTAAGACAACCTTACAACTGCAGAAAGATAACTCAGAACCCATCACTCCCACCACTCCGGCAGAAATACTAAACATCATAACCCATCTAAACAGCAAAAAGGCTCCAGGCCCAGATGGCATGACTAGCCGAATAATAAAACTCCTCCCAAGAAAGGCCACAGTACATCTCTTTAACATAACCAATGCTATCCTCAGATACCGGCATTTCCCCACAGCTTGGAAGATCGCAAATATCATACCATTGAAGAAGCCAGGAAAGAACCCCCAATACCCTGAAAACTACAGACTAATCAGCTTGTTACCCAGCCTTGGAAAGGTGACTGAGAAAGTGATACTCTCAAGGCTTCAAGCAGAAACAGACAAAATGGGAATTGTACCAAACGAGCAGTTCGGCTTCCGCAAGGGCCACAGCACTGTCCAACAAATACACCAGCTAGTGGATATCATCACACAAGGCTACAACTGGAAACAACACACAGCTGCTATCTTCATCGATGCAGCGAAGGCATCCGACAAAGTTTGGCATCAAGGCCTCCTGTACAAACTCAAAATTTAACATGCCAGTTAAGTTAACGAAAATCATCCACTCATACCTAAAAGAAAGACATATGCAAATAAAAATCAATGAAACATTATCATCCAGACGAAAAGTATCGGCAGGCGTTCATCAGGGCTCACTTCTGGCACCTCTCCTGTTCTCAATCTTCATAGTGGACATCCCTCTGAACCCAAGAACAACACCCACAGCATTATACACAGATGACACTGCAATACTAGCAAGATCTATGAGTCCAAATGTGGCAATTAGAAAACTACAAAGCAGCATTCACATAATAGAAAAATGGCTAGCAGACTGGAGGATCCAAGTAAACCCTGAAAAAAGTTCAGCCGTACTATTTTCCAGAAAGAGAGTCCACAACACGGAGTGACATTTACCTCTTAGATGTCGAGATCCCATGGCAGAATGACATCAAATATCTCGGGGTAACACTCGATAAAAAATTCAACTTCAGCAATCTCATAAAGCACACTGCCTCAAAGACATCGAAAGTTATCATGCAGCTCTACCCTATGATCAACAGGAAAAGCAAACTGGACACACAAACTAAGCTTCTCATCTACAAGATGGTAATACGCCCGGTTATGACATACGCATCCCCTGCATGGAGTCATACCACAAACATCCCAAAACTACAGAGAATACAGAACAAATGCTTGAGGATGATCTTAGATGCCCCTTGGTACATCAGAAACTCACAAATCCACAGAGAAATCAACATCGCTTATATCTCCTCCCTACTCCTAGATCTTGCTGAGAAATTCTTTGCCACAACAAGCAACCACCTAAACACGTTAATTAAGGAAGCCTCAGAATATAACGAAGAAGAAAGACACAAACACAAAAGGCCAAATTCCATCCTACGTAAAGCTAAACACAGCTAATCTCACAGCCATCAGGTGGCGAGCTTAAAGCTCATGAAACAACCCATTCAAAACACTCCCTAAACAGACAAAGTGGAAAACGAAAAGCATATTTGCTTCACCCATCCAGCCAGTAATGTTATGCGTTATGGAAAATCAGGGCCTTGCTCCTGTTCTTTGATTCCCATGCTTTCAGATGGTCTCGTAGGTTCTGGATCTCATGTGTCTTGTGGTCGTGCATGTGTGTGGAGCCTCCACGTGGTATCCCCTTCGTTCGACAAGGTGTCGAGACAATGACCTGAAAGTCTACCAGTCAGCTCAACAGACAAAAAGCAGAGATATCCTGATGTAAAATGCAAAGAGAATCCATGAAGAATACCTTAAAATATGCAGAGTGAACTTGAAATCAAAGGTGAATATCCAGACAAAATTAGTGATGAGGCCAAGTAGCAACCCAGCAATTGGTAATGTACAGTTTATGCTCTCTTACAAGTGAAATTGTTTAAGAAGAATGTTTGTGAATACTAGGAAAAACTCTAGAAATTGTTTCATTATTTTATTGAGAAAAATTGAGAATTCTGTATATATATAATGAAAGAGCCCGTGGTGTCTAGAATATAATTCCTAAATGATAGAGATATGAGTGTTTTGTATGAGAAAATTTTGTTGAGAGCATGTGGAGCAAAACTGAATAGGTCTGTTAAATAATGTACACAGAATTGAAGGATAAGAGTGATATATCAAGTGTATATTTAGATACCATTAGTGAGTTTCTTTGAATGCAATCCATGAGGGAGATTAAGAAATTGTAAACTAAGAGCTCATTCATTATCTATTTTGGAATTTATATTCAATTTAGTACTATAAAATGTATGATGTCTTTTGAATTAAATGTTTTGTTTTGAGTTTAACTGCTGCCTTGCCTAAATTTTGTTCTATTGCACTTGCTCATAAAATTTACGAACCATAGTGGGAGGTTAGATAATAGACTAGGCTACGACTGCAGAAAAGAGAATTATAGTTTAATAAGATTGACTGCTAACTGCGTTCTGGTTTCTTGGTCATACAAGCTTTGTTAATCTAGGATTCGGGGTGGTGCAGATAAAAAATAAATTTTCCCTGATTCCGAATAACGAATTAGAACCACTGCTGAGACAAAGGAATAGGTATCTGCCATTAGTAATTCCTTTGTCCCACAAACCAATAGCTTTACTCTTATTAGTAATTTGGCCTAGAGATCATTTTGAGTTGAGGAGATAAAGTTTATAATATAGAGAAATATTGTAGAAGAAGGATGCTGGAAAGACTTTTCAATTTAACAATGGCGAGCCAGCCAGGATTTTGATTTAAGAAGGTTTAAGTATGAAAGAGATAAGGATAAGTATAAAGAATTTAAAAACATAATAAGATTTATAAAAAGATATTTTATACAATTTAACACAGCAAACTACCTAGGAGTATACCTGGACAGGAAATTAAATTTAAAGATGCACACCGACTACATCATCACAAAGGCCAACCAGACCATAGTACAGCTGCACCCTCTCCTAAACAGGAAAAGCTTCCTAAACCAAAATAACAAAATCCTCATATACAAGACAGTAATAAGACCCCAATTAATCAACGCCTCACCACCCAGGGGACACACGACAGAAAGAAACATTAAAAATTTGCAAACAAATCAGAACAAGTGTCTCAGGATGGCACTAAACGCACCTTGGTTTGTCAAAAATGCTCAACTTCATTGCGATACTAAACTACCAAGCATCAAGACACCCATGGAAACCGTCACAGAAAAATTCTTCGCAATAACAAAAATTCACAAGAACCAATTACTAAGACAGGCATCAAACTACAGCCAAAAAGACCACTTCAAACACAGAAGACCAAAAGCCATCTTAAAATGAAAACCACTAGAAAAGCTCAGCAAGAGCGGACATAATACCCACCCAGCTACCTCAAGTAAAATAGAGATAAAGAGCCAAGGGCTCACTCCATCTACCACAGAAGTTAACAGTTAACAGAGAGAGGAGGCTCTTTTTTTTCCCCCGGGATTTGTGGTCATGAGGTGGTCCGAACCAGGTAGTGGTTTCCAGGCTGTGCAGCAGGCGAGGATCAGTGGCAGCAGGAAATTTGAATCAGGCAGTCCATGAAGCTACGGACAGAGCTCCAGTGAGACGCAGCTAACACTTTCATTGCAAGCGGTTGCTATGTTGTGGATGTCCCCTAAAATTCTCAGATGACAAAGGTAGCCATAGAGCTGATATAGAATTGCCCACATAGCAGGAATCTGATGCCGCATGTGATCCAGGCAAGGAATCAAACCTTGAGAACGACTAAAGCAGTATTAACCAGTAGATCCATTTCATGACAGTGAAGGTAATGTAAACTTTTCTTACTAAAATCTTAGAGCCTACATGAATGAAGGACTTTAGATATCAGAAGTGTATAATGTCAGGACAATTCTAACCTGTGAACTCTAAGTGACTAATGCAGTAGGCTACAGCCAAATGTCCAGATTACTTAAATGGTATTGATAGCATTGTAAAGAGAGAAACTAAGGACCATATATTAAGGTTAATTTAGCTTAGTGACCCCAAGATTATAAAGGGGTGATTTCAGATGAATGAATTGTATTAATGAAGTCGCACTTTGCCAAATATTAACCTTAGCCTGCGTCAGGCAGTGCTTGTGCGAATAGAGTTCCTATCTTAACTTTATGTATGATTTTAACCTTTGGTACGTGTGATTTTTTATAATTGTGTATTGTACTTAACGTTGTAAATAAACATGTATTGTTTACCTCAAACTAAGTTTTGCCTGATTAAGAGCGTCAACCCACCACTCTAAATTTATGAACTTGTTGCGGAAGGATAAAGTTTAGTAGAGGGGTTTGGCCACGACCGTCTGAAAGAGTGAGGGAATAAATATGTATTGGATTATTGGAAATGTCTCCCTGAATAGTGTATTAAATTATTATAGGGCATAGACCGGCGCAGTCAATAAAAAATATAAATTCGTTTATGGCTAAAAAGGAGATATGACCAAAAATCCAGGCTAATACGTAGAGCGTATGTATAGTATGTTTGATAGACACAGTATTTTGGTGATTTGCATTAATAAGCGACACAACACCTGCCCTTCATTGAGAAAATCCACCATCGCATTCACACTGCACTCTGTCAATCCTGCACCTGTGAAAATATTTATCACACCTCACCTAAAGAAGTCTACTCAATAATGAGAAAACTTAGTAACAAAAAGGCCTCCAGTCCTGAGGAGATTACTAACAAGACAATAAAGGCCCTTCTGCACAAAGCTATCATGCATTTGGTGGCCATTATAAATGAAATACTCAGATTAAGTTATTTTCCCACCTGATGGAAACAAGCAGACAAAATCCTCATAAGCCTGGAAAAGCCTCAATTACCACAGAGTTACAGACCAATCAGTCTCCTATCATGTTTGGGGAAAATTGCAGAAAAAGCCATTCTCAATCGACTCCAAGATGTGGTGAACAAAAACAACATAATTCCAAAAGAGCAGTTTCGGTTTCGTACCGGGCACAGTACTACACAACAAGTTCACAGATTGACAGAATTCATCACAATCAGTTTTAACTGGCAACAACATACAGGAGCTAACTTTTTAGATGTTGCAAAAGCCTTTGATAAGGTTTGGTAAAAAGGGGTCATCTATAAATTGTTCACAGCCAACGTTCCACTATACCTTACTAAGCTTTTTAACTCCTTTTTCTTGGAAATTAGCTTTCTTGACTTGGAAATTTCAAGTCAAGTTGAGAGGACTCAAATTCTCTTTGAAATCAATCACTGCAGGTGTACCTCAAGGATCACTGCTGCTTTTTAACATCTTTGTAGCTGACGTCCCTAGCAAGACATCAACCACCATAGCTTGCTATGCGGACAACATGGCAATTCTGAACAAATCTCTCAGACTGAACTTAGCTACACAGCGCTTACAAACCACTGCAACAAACCTAGAAAAATTGTTCAGGAAATGGAGAATCACTGTGAATGCTGACAAAAGCACTGCTATTCTCTTCACAAGACAGAAGGCATCCCACTATGGAGAAGTTAAACTTTTCATCACAGCTATTCCATGGAAATCCAACACCAAATATCTAGGTATTCAACTAGATAACCATCTCAACTTTAACCCTCATATCAATTATGCCTGCAGCAAGTCAAATCGCAATTATGCAACTCTACTCTCTTCTCAACCGAAGAAGTCGCGACAGAACCGAAAATAAACTACAGATTTACAAAGCAATTAACACCGGCTTGGGGTCACAGCTCCCTTAGCAACATCAAAAAACTACAAGTCATCCAGAACAAGCGTCTCCATTTGATATTCAATGCTCTGTGGTTTGTCAGGAATGCTCTCCTCCACTGAGATGCTGACATTCTGGATATTCACGTTTCTCTGTGATACTGCCAAAGCAGCTATTCATACCAATCAACTCATTTGTGAGTCATCTAACTACGATGAAAATGACAGGTAGAAACACAAGTGTGCCTGAAAGCGGCCCTGCTCATCAGTCTTCATCTTTCATAGAGATGAAGGAATTATAAATCATGGGATTGAGATCCATCCAGCAACAAAAGTTAACAGTGGAAGAGGCAATGCACAGCTATTGTACATCTGACTAACAAAATAAACTCCATCCTACACTACAAATATTTCCCTTCCCAATGGTAGCTGGCAGATAAAATCCCAATCCATAAGTCTGGAAAAGATCCAAGATTACCTCAAAGTTACAGACTAATCAGCCTCGTCTCAAATCTGGGCAAAATTGCCGAGAAAGTTATTCTTGCCAGACTCCAAGAATTAGTACACAAGCTAAACATTCTTCCTGAGCAGCAGTTGGGGTTCTGTCAATATCACAGCACCAGACAACAGATATACAGATTAGTGGAACATGCCACCATGGGATTTAACTGGCATCGATCCACTGGGGCTGTTTTCCTGGACATGGCCAGTGCATTCGATAAGGTTTGGCATTATGGCTTGCTATACAAAATGATATCATCTGGAACACCATTAGGAGTGGTTCATCTGATCAGATCATACCTCTAGGATAGGTGCATGCAAGTTAAGTTAAATGGCACACTCTCAACGCAAAAACACATCTTGGTTGGAGTCCCACAAGGATCCTTACTGGCACCGACTCTTTTTTCCATATATATGTGTGATATCATGCACAACCTACTGTCATCTATCAAAGTCCTATACGCGGATGATACAGCGATATTAGCCAGATCTTTAAAACCACACCTAGTAATCAAGAAACTGCAGGAAAATCTACTGCTAATTGAACATTATTTCGCAAAATGGAGACTCCCAGTGAATCCTCAGAAGAGCGTAGTCGTGCTATTCGCCAGGAGATCAATGCTTCCTACTGTAGACATCCTCCTATTTAACACAAAAATCCCATGGCTAAATGAGATCAAATACCTTAGCATTGTTAAACTTTGATTAAACAGAATTCCTAAAGTCTGAATGTATCACAGTTTAACAAGAAACAAAAAAAAAAAAAAGGGCAGGGGGAGTAGAAAATTTCCTTAGCAAAATGCTTGCTTCTGAGTTTGTACTTCTACTTTATAAATAAAGGAAGGAAGGGGAGTTATTTATGCAAAGGTCAGTAATATGGAATAATTCAAAGTTTGTCTATTTATAAAAAAAAAAAAAATTTCTGCATAAGTGAAAAAGAGTAATTTATGCAAAGCAAGTAGGGCAGAATAAGAAAAAAAAATCTGTAAAATGTGTTATGTAATATCCTGATCAGTATTAAAATTTACATGTTGACACCATGACTTGAATTTTTCATCGCAAACAAAGGGTTGAAGGTCACATAAACGCCAAAAGCTATGAGGGATCAAAGCCCCAATAGGATACATGGGGTGGCAACGAAGCAAACTTAGCATACACTATTGAGTGAGGGCCATGTGAGTGATGAACTCTAATTCTTCGGACAAGTTACGGAGGTAGCAGTGATTTGCCGATAGGGGGAAGGATATAAAATAAAAAGGTTAGCAACTCTCCCCCCCCCCCCATGATTGCTTTCCATTGAGTGTGATGAAAGGTAGGTATTGAGTGTAGATTGAGTGATTTGCCTAGTGCTTCATGAGTTAGTGTTGATTGCAGGTACATTCATCTTTGTTTAAGTGTTTATTATGTTCATTTTCAATTAATTTGGAATATATAAATATATATGTGCTTATTTCGAAAATAATGATGAAGGTTCACATGATTGTGCTTCGAAGGTAAACCACCAGTGGGATTACATCACATATTCAGGTAAGCAAGTTTAAATTTTAATTAAACATGGACAATTTAAGTCCCGACAACTTAATCCAGGCATTAGATAGGAAGTTGGCACTCGACCTCCTCAAAAAGCTGCTGAAGAAATTTGAGGTTGAGTGTCCAAGGTACCTAAACCTTTATTCAACTGCAGAAGACACCACAAAAAAGGAATGACACAACACCAGGGGAGGAAGGAAAGATCGATCTGATAATCTCTGCTCCCACACCAACAGACCATACTACAGAAACCCAAGCATGAAAAAAGTACAAAACACTGGAGACACAGGCAAATGAGGGAATGGAAGAAGAAGAAGATCCCAACACTGACCCCCCCCCAACAACAAAAAAGTCCTGCCAATTGTACTACGGGAAAAAGAAAAATGGACGGCCCTCAGGCCCATTATGCAACAACAAAAAATAGCCTAGGTGAAGAATGTGGCGGATGGAGTAAAAATCCAGCCTACCACAGTAGGTGACTACAGACACCTCACAAAACCATGGACGACATAGGCATTAAGTACCATACTTTCTCGCTTAAGGTGGAGAAAAACTTAAAAGTGGTGCTCAGGGGAGTAGCAGAAAACATTACCACAAACGAAATAACTGAAGTCCTTCACGATCTCCCACCTGTTAAGGTCAGCCGAATGCTACGGGCTGACAAGAGCCCAATGCCCTTAGTTCTCATGGAGATACACAAGACCCACAAAAATATATACAACATAACAACAATCTGTGGTCTGAAAATCACACACAAACCACTGAGGAAAAGAGCCTCGTCGGGTCAGTGCCACAGATGTCAAAAATACAGGCATGCTCAGAAGCTCTGCAGAGCGGATTACAAATGTCTCAAATGTGGACAAAACCAAGGACCTCACCAGCGAAATGTGGGAACTGCGGGGCCCCCACCCAGCAAACTACAGAGGATACAGCCACTACCCCACAAACAAAACAGAGAACAAAAGGAAAGCGATCATCTCTCAACCCTGACCACAGGCACCAGAGACAACAGCTCCCCAATCGCCTGACACCCAACAAAAGACAAGTGTTAAATCTGGAATGAAAGGTTCACTTTGTTATTGAGCATTTCATTCAGGATTTTACTAGGATCTAAAAAAGCTGTATAAAAAGGAAATGCTTGTACATGGGTGTATGTGAAAACTTTAATGTATTAAAGTTTTCATTTACACGAACGACCACATGGAAGACACTGCACCCTCACAAACAGTCCTGGAAAAGATCCCCCCCCCCCCCGGTATCCTTCTGGGAAAAAGAAAAATGGACCACAGTAGCACAAAACCAAAGAGAACAAAATATTGACTACTCCTGGGCAAGATACACAGACGTAGAGGTAAAAATACAACCTACAACAGTAACAGAGTACAGAAGGATAACAAAAATGATGGAAAAAAAAAAAATACAATATCACACCTTCGCACTAAGCAGCAAAAAAAATCTTAAAGTTGTACTCAGAGGAGTAACAGAAGGCATCACCTCTGAGGAGATTGCGGCAGACCTCACCCAACAGGACCTAACACCTATCAAGGTCCATATAATAACCCACTCCATACTAGCAGCCCTTAATGAGCAAAACTAAAATACAACCAAACTTACTCCTGATAACTGCCTGGAATGCCAATGGCCTCACCAACAAGACACTAGAGCTACAAGAATTCACACTCAGAAGAAACCCCGACATTATGTTGATTAGCGAGGCCCGCCTGAGACCTGCTAACAACCCAAAAAATAACGGGTACACCATGTACCAAACAGACAGACTAGGTACCAGAGGGGGAGGCACAGCTATCTACATCAAGCCCTACCTCAACCACAATACTATACCCAACCCACAAACCAGCAATCTGGAGATTACAGGAGTAGAAGTACACACCAAAAATGCAGGGAGTATCAAGATATATGCAGCTCACAACCCACCAAGCAAACACCTATTAATATCAGATCTATATTCCATCCTAGGCTCTACAGACCCCATTTTTATGGCAGGAGATCTGAATGTGAAGCACACTGCCTGGTACAGCTCCACAGTTAGTACAAGGGGCCACACTCTACGCAACTACATAGCAGCCAACTCAGTCACAGTTGTGGGACCTGTCGAGCCTCCCCATCAGAGCCCAATTGGCAGATCAGACGTGCTAGACATCATTGTTTTAAAAAATATCAAATATCAGTACCAGCTAGAAACAGTAAATGAATTTTCATCAGATCATAATCCCCTAGTACTCAAACTAAGTACACTAGATCAATTCTGCCCCTACACTCATTCTTAGCATGGGACAAAGTATCCCAAGTCCTACCAGAGCACATTGGCCCAGTGCCTACCATACATAAAAAAGAAGATAGACACTGCAGTAAAAAGCTTAACAGACCAAATCAAGAAAGCAATTACATGAGTCACCAGAACTACACACATCCATTCAACCAGCAGAATCCCAGAGGAGATTACAAACTTAATCAAGTCAAAAAATAAAGCCAGGTAGAGGTACCATGACACTAGAGCCCCACAAGACAAAACAATCTAAACAGAAAACTAAGAGATGCACTACAAAATCATAGAAACCAGGAATACGAGAAGAAGTTAACATCCCTAAACCCAGCTGATCATACTCTATGGAAATTTCTGAAGATTCTCTGCAGAAAAAATAAACCCTTACCCCTATGCAGACCAAGCATGCAATAACACACTCGGATAGAGATAAAGCTGAGGTACTGCCTGACAGTCTGGAGGAGCAGCGCAGACCTGCGTATGAAAACCTGAATATTAGTCATATATATAATATTCATATGCGGGTCAGGCATACTTTAAGGCAAATAGAGAACTGCCCAGACCACATCATTACTACCATCCCAACAGAAATATATAACATCATCAAGCCCTTGAATTCAAAAAAAGCCCCAGGACACAGATGGAATCACCAATAAAATCATTAATAGGAACAACAGAACCCATGCAATATGGAACTACCGGCCGTCCAGATGTCCCCGACATAGCTATACTACAGAATATACCATACAGCTACCAAATACAGTCAGTAAATGAGCTGAGCTCAGATCATAACCTCATCATTCTACAGCTGGGTACCATACAAGACATAACAAAAGACAGCACCACCACAGTAAGTGGAACCAACTGCCTACAGCTGTTCAAGAAAATCTTGGCCCATTACTACACAAAGCAAACACAGAAGAGATGGAAAAACAGTGGCAACATTTGAAAAATAGATAGCGAAAGCAATATCCTCCATAACAATCACAACACAAAGACATCCCCAAACAAATTCCCAGAAGAAAACAAACAACTCATCAAAGAAAAGACTAAGAAAATGATACCAAAGAATTATGGACCTCACAGATAAAAAAGTAATGAACAAAGCAACAAACCAAGTCAGATATGCACTTAAAGACCATTGCAACCAACAATGGAACAACAAAATAGAACAACTAAGTACAGAAGATCAACACATGAAAAATCATGACGACACTTCGCTCCAAGCAGAGCACATATCCCCCAGTCAAAGGGAAGAATAAAATGGCATATATGGAAGAAGAAAAAGCAGAAACCTTTGCAGACAACTTGGAATGACAACGTAGCCCCAACTATGACAATGCAGACCGAAACTTCATCCAGAAAATCCATAAACAAGTACGTAAGACAAATCGGAACGCTAAACCTGTCCAGAATCCATGTCACCAAAGGAAATATATCAGATCATCAAAAAACCAAGAAAACCACAACCTTATAGGATCCCGAATAGAGCACTTAAACTACTCACCCGCAAGGGCTTCATGCACCTAGTAGCCATCACCAATGCTATGTTACGACTAAAACATTACCCAGAATGCTGGAAACTAGCAGATGTTTTCAAATCCCTAAACCAGGAAAGGACACATAATTCCCACAAAAACTATAGGCCCATCAGCTTGCCACCTTGAATAGGCAAAATAGCAGAACACATATTCCTTGTAAGAATCCAAGAAGCAACAGAAAACAACATAATACCTGACGAACAAGTAGGCTTCAGAAAAGAACACTCAATATCCCATCAAATCTATCGAGTCATAGAAATATCACTCAAGGATACGAATGGCACCGACACTCAGGAGCAATCTTCTGTTGCCCGGTAATTTGACAAGATCTGGAACTACCAGGTACTGTACAAACTACACAGGGCAGGAATCCCAACACCGCTCGTACAACTCATCAAATCTCACTTAAGTCATAGAAAATTCAAAATTAAAATAGAAGGAATCAGATCCACCGAAAGAAAAATAACGGCGGGTATCCCCCAAGGTTCCCTACTATCTCCTCTACTCTTCTCCATATATGTGGCAGACCTCCCCAACCTATCACCAACCATCACTGCACTCTATGCCAATGACACAGTCATCATAGATAGATCCCTCAGACCAAAACCTTCAAATTGCAATCAACATCCTAGAAAACTGGTACAGCAAATGGTGAATAGCAATTAATCCAACAAAAGGTACCTCAGTATTATTCAGCAGAAGGAAACCAGAACCCGAACACAACATTCAAATGTTTGGGAAAATAACCCACTGGCGGGAGACAGCAAAATACCTAAGAATACACATGGACAGGAAATTAAATTTAAAGATGCACACCGACTATGTCACTACAAAGGCCAACCAGACCACAGCACAGCTGTATCCACTCCTAAATAGGAAAAGCCTCCTAAACTAAAACAACAAAATCCTCATATTCAAAACAGTAATAAGACCACAATTAATCTATGCATAAGTTTCAGTAAGGAAATAATGTGAGTAGACATATTACTAACTATTATAATAATGGAATTAACTCACGTAAATTATTCTTTATTCGTAGAATTTTCGCCTGAGTATCACAGGCATCATCAGTACAGGTATAAGGCTAATTAAACAATAACTGTTATATTCAAAGTGCCACCTAAGTAGCTAAGGCTAAATTTCCTAAATTTATTTAATTATTAAATAATAATTATTTAATTATTCAATTATATGTTAGGAAAGATTTGCTGCTTTATAAAGTATCTCCCACAAGGGCGAAAGACAGAGCATCGGATCTGTTTAGGTTAGGGGAGTGAAGTAATGTTTCACATGTTTCTTTGTATAGCCGTTCCATTAGGAACTGACTTTTGTAAATGACTTTTGTCTTGTTCCACTTAACTCTATGTCTGGTGTTGATGGCATGTTCTGCAATTTCAGACCGTTCGGGTTCAAGGTACTGGATATACGATTGGTGTTCTTCCAAGCGGACCTGAGCAGATCTTCCTGTTTGTCCAAAATATGATCAGACTTGCATTTCAATCTATCACGGGAAGCATTAAAAACCTTTCGGTATGACGTTGATGAAATGCATAAAACAGCATTAAAATTTTCAGTCTCTAATACTGGTTCAATAGTGTTCTTGATATCTATTATTTCTTTCATATTTTGGACAAACAGGAAGATCTGCTCAGGTCTGGTTAGAAGAACACCAGTCGTATATCTAGTACCTTGAACCCAAATGGTCTGGAATTGCAGACCATGCCATCAACACCAGACATAGAGTGGAACAAGACAAAAGTTGGTTCCTAATGGAAAGGCTATACAAAGAAACATGTGCAACATTACTTCACTCCCTAACGTAAACAGATCCGATGGTCTACATCTTTCACCCTTTTGGGAGATAGTACTTTATAAAGCAGCAAATCTTTCCTAACATATAATTGAATAATTAAATAACTAAATAATTAGATTTAAATAATTAAAAAAATAAAAAATAATTAAATAAATTTAGGAATAAACTTAGCAACTTAGGTGGCACTTTATGAATATAACAGTTATTTTTTAATTAGCCTTGTACCTGTACTGATGATACCTGTGATACTCAGGTGAAAATTCTACGAATAAAGAATAATTTATGCGAGTTAATTTCGTTATTATAATAGTTAGTAATAATCTATGCATCACAGCCTTTGGTGATGCATAGGTTAATTGCATCGTCATAATGTGTTAGGGCTACATTGGGACACACAACAGAAAGAAACATTCGAAATTTGCAAACAACTCAGAACAAATGTCTCAGAATGGCAATAAACGCACCCTGGTTTGTTAGAAACACTGAACTTCATTGCGATACTAAACTACCCAAGCATCAAGACACTCATGAAAAATGTCACAGAAAAATTCTTTACAATAACAGAAAACAACCAGAACCCATTACTAAGACAGGCGTCAACAGACCACTTCAAACACAGAAGTCCAAAAGCAATCTTAAAATAAAAAAACAACAGAAAACCTCACAAAGAGCTAGTGTAATATCCAAACAAGTCAAAACTCTGCTGCTATTCGAAGAGCACTACTTTAGGAGAGATATCAACTACTTCCAGCAAAATAAACCCCAACCAGAGTGATACAAACAAATTCCTGAAATATATCGAAGTGATATTCTCAATGCTTAATGGATAATCTGACTATCTCAATTAATTCGATACAGATTGCATTCTGGAATGCTAACGGTCTCAGTAACAAACTCCTGGAGCTACAAGAATTTATGGACCACTTCAGAATTGATATTCTCTTAATTAATGAGATGTATCTTCGGCCCTGCAACAACCCTAAATTTAGATATTATTGGCTACTCAGAAATGACAGACTCAATACAAGAGGTGGCGGCACAGCTATTTTTGTCAAGAAAAACATCCATTCTAACGAAATCAAGAAAACCACTACAACAAATCTAAAGAAACTGGTATTGAAATCTACACCAATAATGCAGGCAGCCTAAAAATATACTCAGTTTATAACCCTCCTGGCAAACCTCTCCTAACTTCCAATCTCTCTCTCTCTCAACTGCTTGATACTAATGAAGCAACAATTGTGGCAGGAGATCTCAACTCTAAACATATCTTATGGAACAGGAAGAGGTTCAATAATAATGGGATGATTCTTTACAACTTTGCAATACTCTGAAACATTATCATTGCAGATCTGGTTCAACTAATGCACTACAGACCACAAGGCAGACCTGATCTACTGGATATAGACACCTTCAAGAACACATCTCATCAATTCCAGATACAGGTGATTAATGATTTTAGTTCTGACCACAACTAAGTACTATTAAGCTGAGGAGGGGACACTGAACTAATCCCCAGTCAGAAATGCACAAGCTTCACTAAATCAATGTCCCACACTGTACTCTTATAGGTTCAGTAACAATATCTGCTCCTGTGAAGAAATTGAAACAACGATCAATAATCTAGAAAGCACAATCCATGCTGGCTTGGCAGTAGCCTCTACCATTACCACCCCAGCTCAAGCAAACCTGATTCTGGAAGAAATTCTAACACTAATCCGTAATAACAACAGAATCACATGCCATTATCACAACACATTATCTCCCCAAGAAGGCCAAGAGCTAAATAGGGCAACAAATTTAGTTTGCTATGTGCTGAAAGATCAGAGGAACCAACAGTGGGAAAGAAAGCTGTGTTCCTTAAAGGCTGAGGATAACTTGCTGTGGAAGTTGGCTAAATATCTCTATACAGTTCGTTCCAACATCCAGCCAATTCACAGAGAAAGAGGCATATCTTAGATATGGTGAAAAGGCAGAAGATTTTGCAAACATCCTGTAGCTTCAGAGTAGTCATAACTACACGCATGCAGATTTGGTTTTCATCGAGAAAATCCACCAGCACATTTGCTGCATGCTCCAACAGCCCTGCAGCTGTGCTGCAGCTAAAATCCTGGTATAAATAAGCAGATATAATCCTCGTTCCCAATGCGGGAAAAGCACCTCAGTTTTTCCCGAAATTATAGGCCCATCAGCATCTTGTCATGTCTAGGGAAAATTGCAGAAAAAATTATTCTTAATTATCTGCAAGATGAAGTGAACAAAAACAGCACAGTACAACTGAGCAAGTCCACAGAATGACAGAATTTATAACAACCGGTTTTAATTGGAGATAACATACAGGAGGATGTTGCAAAAGCCTTTGATAAGGTTTGGTACAAAGGCATTATTTAAAAATTAATTACAGCCAACATTTCACTATACCTTACTAAACTCATTGTGTCTTATTTAAAAGACTGGAAATTCCAAGTTAAGCTGCACAGACTAAGATCCTCTATGAAAAAAATCACTACAGGTGTACCCCAAGGCTCTCTGCTGCTTTTCAACATCTACGTTGCAGACTTCCCAAGCATGGCATCAACCACCGTGGCTTGCTATGCGGACGATATGGCAATTTTGGCCAGATCTCTCAGGCTGCACTTAGTTACGTAGCGATTACAAAACACAGCAGCAAACCTGAAAACATGTTTTAAGAAATGGAGAATAGATGTTAATGCTGACAAAAGCACCGCCATGCTTTTTACAAGACAGAAACCATCCCACTGCAGAGAAGTTAAACTGTTCAATGCAGCTATTCCATGGCAATCCAAAATCAAATATCTAAGTATACAACTAGATAATCGCCTCAGTTAAACATCACATTATATATGCCTGCAATAAATCCAATTCTGCAATTGTCTAGCTCTACTCTCTTCTCGACTGCAGAAGCCAAGTTGACACTGAAAACAAGCTACAGATTTACAAATCAATCAACAGACCCATTTTATCATATGGATCACACTTCCCCCAGCAACATCAAAAAACTACAAGTGATTCAAAATAAGTGTCTTCACATGATTTTTGTTGCTCAGTGATTTATCAGGAATGCTCTCTTCCATCAAGATGCTAACGTACCGGATATACCTACGATTCTTCACTGGACTGCCTGCACATACTTCGCACAGGCAGCTATTCACCAGCAATCAACTCATTCAAGTATCTTCCAACTACGATGAGAACGAGATGGAAACACAAGCACCCGAAGGCTAATCTGTACAAGTGCACCCACATGGCCTTAAATTGGGTGACCCAGGTGCTCGATAATCGTTTATACATATAACGAACTCCATAGTGATAAAGGAGTAAAAATCCACAGGATCGTCATCCATCTTGCCATAAAGGGTTAACAATTAACATCCGGAATGAGAGCATTGCATGGATGGAGGAGTGCGACTGATTGATCGTGAATGCAACAGTGAACAGTTCTTGTGCTAATTTAAATAAAATCTTCTAAGAATAACCACCAAAAGGATCACACAAAGGAGTACGCCATATATATATACATATATATATATATACACACACATCCCAGGTAAGCACATCTGAATTTATCTAAGCATGAACATCTTAAGTTCCGACGACTTTATCCTCTCTTTAGATAGGAAACTGGCACTCAACCTCCTCAAAAAACTGTTGAAGAAATTTGAGGTTGAGTGGCCAAGGTTTTCAAATCTTTATTGAATGGCAGAAGTGACTACAGAAGGGGACAACACAACACCAGGGGAAGAAGGGAAATTTGACCTGATAATTTCTGCTCCACACCAACAGAAACCCAAGCGCGTAAAACAGCAAAGATACAAGCAAATGAGGAGATGGAAGAAGGTGAATCCAACAATGAAAAAGTCACGCCAGTTGTACTATGGGAAAAAGAAAGATGGACGATCCTAAGGCCCATTATGCAAAACCAAAAAATAGCCTATTCATGGGCAAAGAATGTGGATGACGGAGTCAAAATTCAGCCAACCACAGTTGGGGACTACAGACACCTCACAAAAACCATGGATGACTAAAGCATCATAATTTCTCGCTTAAGTCAGAGAAAAATCTAAAAGTTGTGTTCAGGGGAGTAACAGAAAACATCACCACCACAGATGAAATAACCGAAGACATACGCCTCTACGATCTCCCACCTGTCAAGCTCAGCAGAATGCTGCAGGCCGATAAGAGCCCAAGGCCCCTAGTTCTTGTCGAGATACACAACACCCACAAGAATATATACAACATAACACTGACTTGCGGTCTGAAAATTACACCCAAACCAATGAAGAAAAGAGCATAGTCGAGCCAGTGTCACAGATGTCAAAAATACGGGCATGCACAGAAGCTCTGCAGAGATGATTACAAATGCCTCAAATGTGGACAAAACCACTCCACAACCACCTGCTCAAAACCAAGGACTTCAACCAAATGTATGGGCCCCATCCGGCAAACTACAGAGGCTGCTGTCAGAACCCAAAAAACAAAAAGATAACAAAAGGAAACTGATCACCTTTCAACACTGTCCACAGGCACCAGAGACAATGGCTCCCTGGTTGCCAAAATGCCCAACAGCAGACAACAAAACACTAGTTTCCAGAAATGGAAAACACAAATAGTCCAGAAAATATATACAATATAACAATGATCCATAGTCTGAAAATTACACTGGAACCACTGAAGAAAAGAGTAGTCGGGAAAGTGCCACAGATGTCAAAAATACAGGCTTGCACAGAAGCTCTGCAGGGCTGATTACAAATTCCTCAAATGTGGAAAAAACCATCCCACAACCACCTGCTCAAAACCGAGGACCTCACTAGCCAAATGTACAAACTGCAGGGGCCTCCGACCCGGCAAACTACAGAGGCTGCAGTCACTACCCCCAAAAGAAAACAAATAACATAAGGAAACAGATCACCTCTCAACCCTGCCTCCAGGCACAAGAGTTGATGGTTTGCCTGTTGCCTCACACCCAACAAAAGACAACAAAACACAAATTTCCAGAAATGGAAAAGGCCAAAAGTCCAGAAAGCCACTGTTGAAGCAGGCCATAGGCCAAAGTAGTCCACCCATCAAAAGATATCCAACAGGACCAACCTCATCCAAACATGGCAGCAATCATCGCATCCTCATTGGCAAACATGCTCCAAGACTAAATTAAGTCAAACCCTTCACCAAACTCCACAAAAAGATTCCTCCAAGAAGCACAGAAAATCTTATCAGTGCTTGTTAATGAACAAAACTAGCCTCCTCGCAGACTCACTACAGATCATCACTTGGAATGCCAATGGCCTAAAAAACAAGACAATGGGGCTTCAAGAATTCTCTCACAGGCACAATCCCGACATCATCCTAATCAAGAAACTCATCTGAGACCCCGCATATGACATACCAGAATACAGAGCCTATGGCATAGCCATAGTCATCAAAAGAAGATATTAAATCAATTTCGTTTTCGCCCTCATTGTTACTAATATTACTAATAATATTATCAGCATTACTGGGATCTCGATTAGAAATACTTGCCATGAGCTCCGATTTCTGTTTTATTTTGATCCTTTTGCTTACATTTTTTCTTGGTATTACGATAGCTGTTTTAGTTTTTAGATAGATATTTTACATATTTAGGCAAAGCCCCGCTTTGTTTCGGAATATCTCGTTCTCCTCCCAATTTCTCATTCCTCTTCCACCTATCAGAAGTGTTAGAATGTTAAAAGTATTTTAAAAGTCAAAGCCTAATAATATGGAAAAAAAATATATATATATATTATTAACAATCACTTCACAACTGTTAAAGAAATAGAATTAATGAAATGAAGTAATGAAAAAATGAGATGAATAAATATTTCATACTGGAAATATTCTGAGGAGAATAATATTCATGATTATAACAAAAACCTCAAATTCAGAACCTAATTAACATCTGTGTAGCAAATGTAATTGACCAAGCTGCACATTTTAAACATTGAAGTATTTATGAATTAATTATCGATAATTTTCGGATATCGAAATCATTCAACATTCCGGAAAGGGAATATCGCTGTTTATGACTGGTCATAAAAATTCCCTGCAAGCTGATTACAACAATGGGTGGTGTATCCTCTGTTCTCAAACCTGAGTGGAATAACATCTGTGTTGCAAATGTCAGTGACAAACAGCAAAGAAGTATAAAGAAAATTTTTCCACTGATATTGAAGATGAAGACAGTCTGAATCCGGTTCTCAAATCTAGTAATACTGAATACTGTTTCTTCGTAAGTTTGCAATTCATTGTACATGTGCATGTTTTGAAACTTGAGTGACATGATTATTTTATAAGTAATAGGCCGAGAGATTTCAATTTTAATATAAATAACAGACAAGGGACTTTGTTTAATTTTGGTATTAAGAAATCTTGTACTGAAGATGTTTGTGATGCAACAAATAGTGAATTAAGCACCTCAAGCGTACAGAAAAAAAAATTTTGAAAGGGGATTGCGAGTAAATGTATTGGGACGATTACCTCATCATATAAAAAAAGAATTTACTGTGCTGCCTTCCTAATCAAAAAGATTGAGAATCACTAACCTAGATAAATTCACAATATAAACATCTGACCATCACTAATTTATACAATGTTACTAAATCAAGTCCTGCATTTAACAGGCCCATGCTGCTTTCTAGAAATATTTCCATTCTCATCAAGCCATATTTGTATTCTGTCTCTAAACAGCCTCTCTTAACACCTTCACTACATTTGATATACATTTTGTCCTTGTAATCTGACATTCACTCAAATTCTCCTTCATTCAGTGGCACTATTTTCTTTCTTTCCACTTTTCTGTGGTCTGTTCCTGTTGCTAGACTTCTGTCAAAGAACCAAGTCAAGGGCACTGTCAGCTCTTTTGCACATTCTAGTAATATACATGGTTAAATCCCATCTTGTCCAACAACCATATTAACATGAAGGTTACTTCATGTTAATATGGTTGATTAGAATACTTAATATTCTAAATACCTCTCAATTTTTGAATTTCTCCCTATTCAAGAACACTCTTAAAAACCACATTTATACATTTGGAGACCCTAGGTGCATCAAAATTAGGCCTCAAAAGAACAAATCTATTTCAGTTAATCAAATTCGTATGCATTTTTTTTTTAGAAGTAGGCATTTCTATAATATCTCATTTTAATTAAATAAATATAACAACACTAGTATACATATTTGCATTAAAAAAAAAAGGATAAAAAAAATCAGTTCAAATTTAAATTAAAAATAACTAAAAGTTTTTTTTTTTCCTGGATTTGGTTTTAGCAAATATATCTATAAAGTTATCTTAATTAACAGAGTCCATTACATTGAATTCAATGCATAATAATGAGAGGTCATGTTTTATTTTTTTATGCAAGATGCTTCTTAAATAATTTTTTATTCGTTTCAAACACTGAAAATTAGAGTTCAGCATTTGCATTGAAATAGGCATCGTCAGAAATATTTTTAAAATTGTTTCTATGTTCAGAAAAGTAGACCTTAACCCATCATTTATAAATTTGTACATATTTTTAATTGAAAAATTTCCTTCCTTCATCATTATTAAAAATAGCTCAACTTCATCAATAAATTTTTTCTGAGTCAATTTTGTTAACACTAGACTTTTACTTGTCTCAATCTATATCTTTTTGCAAAAAATGTGAAACATATCTAATAAGTCTAAACAGCTTTTTGCTCTTTCATTAATTTCCAAAATTTGCTTATTGCAAATGACATTAAAATTATTACCAAATAAATTTTCCTTTCCATGTTATGTAATCTCATCGTTATAGAGTGAAAGTTTGCTGAACTTTTATTTTCGTTTTTTTCACTCTTTCCTTCACTTCTTTAACTTTTTCTCATCTGTTAATAAATTTGCTCCTTCATTGAAAGCACCAAAATTATTTATGTCAAAAATAAAACCAACTAAAGATTGTAACTGCAAAATAATAAGTTTCCTTACTTTCTGACAACAATACTTTTTTTTTTTTTTTTAGCTAATAATGCTATCAATTCATCACAAGTGTAGTAAGAAAGATAATTTGATATGATAGACCAAAGTTGGCATACATTTTCATCTGATGTTTTAAAAAATCACCAAATTCCCTTAAATAATGTAAACATGATAAATAATTTCAGCAAGAATTTTGAATAAATATCATTCATATTTCCTCTAAATGCTAGTGCTAGTTTACTCAGTAACTTAATGGTAGCTATTATTCTTTTTGAAACCTCCCTCCAATAATTTTCTTCAGATTTTATTTGTTTCGTCAATTCAGAATCAATTCGACTATTGACAGAACTTGATTTTCTTTTGTGATATGTGCACATTGCTCGTATATGCTCAGTAGAATACCCGTGATCACATAAGGTTTGCTGTTATATTTCTCCACTCACTAAACCCTTCAATAAGCTATAATTTAACTTAGGAAACAATTTACAAACAAAGCAGTAAACTGCTTTGCTGGTTTCTGAAAAAAAATTAGCCACTCTTGTTTCTCCTTTCTTCCATTCGTCTTTTTATAGTAAAGATGTGATTCATTGACAATTCTGACATATATTCTATTGTATTCTGCTCATTCGTTTTTTATATTTTTGATTTTACCGATATTCTAAGTAATTTTAAATATGCTCGATAAATTTTTCATTAATACTAAATGGGCATGTTGCTATATCGGTAGGATAAGAGATAGCTTGGTTGCTAGTAAGTACAGACTCCATTTGAAAAGTTTCTTCAAAGACGTCTTGATTTGTTAGATTTACTCCATTCTCTCCTTCTATGTTTTCCACATTATTTTGATGTTCTTCATTTACAATTTCGTCTCCTCCTGATACCAATGTTTTGCTTTCTTTCCGAGAAGTTTGAGGTACAACTTCAGTTCTATGAAAATTTTCACTCCCTTCCTTTTCAGAAAAATGTAAGAAACATTATTACTACTTAACTGTTTTCCTTTTCTTTGAGTCGTTTTCTTTTACTAGCGCCAGATCAAACTTTCTCCACATCATTATGTGCATTAATCTAAAAAAGTGAAATAAATATTTATTATATCCAAAATAAACATATAAAAAATAAAATAAATAATTACGTTAAAAGCTAAAAAAAAATAGAAACACAAAACAAAACCAAGTAATAGAAACAGTATTATTTGGTTTTGTTAAAATAAATGAGTAACAGTAAATAAGAATATATCATCATCATCATCAAATTTCTGCTATGTACCCTCAAGGGGTGTACAGGATATGACAGTACTACATGAAAAAATTACATCATTACTAACTTCCTATCTACAATTTTCCTCCAAATCAGTCTATTACTTGTCAAGACTCCAACATTATCAGATCTTATATTTCTATCGTCTAAGGCACTTTGTACCGTATCAATCCACCTATATCTTGGTCTTCCTCTGGGTCGTTTTCCTGCCAACCTGGCAGAGAACACTTGTTTTGCTAATCTTTCCTCTCCCATTCTATTTAGTGACCATACCACCTGAGATTAGCTCTGCTAATGCATTCCTGGATGCTGACAATGTCAAGTTCTTTCCTAATATCCTCATTTTTAATATGATATTGCCATTGATGCCATCTGTTCACGCCTCTAATCTTTCTCAGGACACTCATATCTGTGGTCTCTAGTCTTTGGTCAAGTGTTTTACTTCTGACCCAGCTCTCAGATCCATAAGTTATAACTGGTTTGAACGCTGTCTTGTATATAGCTAATTTAGTGTTCCGACTAATTTCTCTCTTATTCCATATGAATTTATTCAATTGGCTTCCCATCATACCAGCTTTGCTGATTCTGTTGTCTATTTCTATATTTAATTTACCATCTTCAGTAAAAATCGTGCCTAAGTAGCTGAAATGTTTTACTTGTTCCACAGGTTCTCCATTCACAACACAGTTGACATTTTCAACAATTCTGCCTATTTTCATTGTCTTTGTCTTTTTATTGCTGACCTTCATACCATATCTATTACAACAGCTATTCAATTTAGTCAGAGAATCTTGCAGACTTGTAGCGGATTTATTTAGAAGTATAACATCATCCGCATAAAGCAAAGAGCTGACATTAACATTTCCAATTTTGATATCATGTTTAATACCACTTTCCTTCATAATGTGATCCATATAGATAATGAATAACAGAGGGAATAATGTACATCCTTGTCTCACACCAGATTTAACATTAAACCATCTTCCTGTACTTCCTTCAATTCTAACTGCTGACTTACAACTCAAATACATAAGTATTCCTTGATATAATGCCCCATTGACACCATATAACTGTAGCGAATTGAATAGCTTCTGTCTTTGCACCTTGTCATATGCCTTTTCCAAATCGACAAAACTTAAATACAGATCTTTGTTATATTCCCATGCTTTCTCGACTATTTGTCGTAAAGTGAAGATCTGATCCTAACAGCCTCTATTTGGCCTGAATCCAGCTTGTTCTTCACCAAGCTTTTCTTCCACAATTCTTCTCAACCGTTTCTCAAGTATACTGGCATAGATCTTGCCAGGAACACTCAGTAGGGAAATACCTCTGTAATTCTCACATTCAGTTTTATTTCCCTTTTTATATATGGGTACTATGACAGCTCTACTCCAATCATCAGGAATTCGTCCCTCTGTCCAGGCTTTCTGAACTATGCAGTGCAGCCACTGTAAGACTTTTATACCACCATACTTCAGCATTTCTGGTCGAATATCATCTACTCCTGCTGCCTTTCCACATTTCAAGCCTTTGATGGCTTTTTCTACTTCAAGTATGGATATGTATTCCTGACTGCATGCCTGGTCAGTGTTTTTTATCACTGTGCTGTCATCACTACTTGTTTCATTTAGCAGTTTTTCAAAGTAATTACTCCATACGTCAAGGATATCTTTTTCTCCTGTTTTCATGTCACCTTTATCATCTCTAACTCCTTTCACAGCACTCTTTCCTCCATTCCTAAGCTTCTTCAACAACCTCCAAAATATTTTGCCACCTTCTTGATATTTATTTTCTATATTCTTGCCAAAGTCCTCCCATGACTTTTGTTTAGCTAGTTTTACACACTGTTTAGCTTTCTTACATTTGTCTCTGTATTCTGTAAGAGTAAAAGCTGACTTATTTGCCAGGAACTTTTGATATGCTTTCTTCTTTTCCTTCACTGCCTCTTTAACTTCCTGTGTCCACCAGGGAGTTCTGATTTTTTTATCCTTGCACACAACCTCACCACATGCTCTCTGGCAGAATCAATCAATGTTTTCTTCAGAGTTTGCCACTGAATCTCCAAGGTTTGATTCCTGTTCTCAAACTCTTTCATTTTCTTTTCAATAATTTTTCTGTATTTTAGTCTACAGTTCACATCTGAGAGCTACTCAACTTTTATTCGCTTTAAAACTTTCTTACAGGTTATTCTTTTCAATATGAAATTCAATTTTATCCTGCTCAAGACTAAATAGTGATCACTTCCAATTTCAAATCCTCTGTACACTCTGGTGTCCTGCACCAGGGAGAAGACATCACTATCAACAATAACATAGTCAATGAGACTTTTCTTATTCCTAGCCTCTTCTCTCCATGTGAATTTGTGCACATTTTTATGTTGGAACATGGTGTTAGTAATAACCAGTCCATGTCCTGAGCAGAAATCCAACAGATATTTGCCATTATTATTAGCTTTGCTCTTTTCTCCAAATTTTCCCAAACTATTTTCATGTCTCACAATCATTTCCAACTCTGCTATTTAGATCCCCAACAAGGACCAACTTTTCCTTTTTCTTTGTGTCGGTTGCTTTTTCTAAAGCCTCAAAAAATTCCTCCACTTCTACCTTAGTAGAACCTTCAGTGGGACCACAGACACTAGTAAGTCTCATTGTCCAGTTCCCCATTCTCATATTTGCCTACAATACTCTACTTGAGACTGACTGCCATTCAAGAAGATTGGCCTTGTCTTTTGTGTTGAATACTATGGCTACTCCTTTTTTTCCTTGATTGTCGTTGCCTGAATATAACATTTTGTATTTATTGCTCAGAAAGATCTCACCAGTTTTTGTCTTTTTTGTTTCAGTCACCCCTATTATTTTATATCTGGTACTTATCTAATTCCTCAGCTAGCTACATTTCTTTGCCATTCAGACTTCTTATGTTGATATTACCGATCTTTAACTCTGGTGATGTCGATTTGGGTTTTTTTTTTTTTCCAGTCTGCTACTGGAACAAACCTTTCATGTTTGTTTCAGTAGCTGACTGTGGCACAGGAAATTGATTGAGAAGATTTTGATACATTTAGCCAGCTTGATGTGGACGAATTGTTTCTGGATAATGCCTTAAGTTACGATGATATTATTGGATATCAATAAACTTCAGATATCGTCGAAGATCCAGAAAACAATAGTGAAGGGGAAGAAAAACCTGTCCACCTCACTGCAAATATAATTCAAAATCTTGAACTGTGCAATAAATTGGAAAATCATTTTCTTGTTAATGACACAAATTCTGAATGAGCCTTTAAATTCCAACCTGAGCTGAAGAATTGTATGTCTGGTTATCGCGAGCTGTATAAAAAATTAGTAAAATCATCATCGCAAAGTTTAATCACTGATTACATTGCCAGAAGAAAAAAATTACAACAGAACGAGGGTGAAGCTAATTCTGTTTTTGAAGAACCATTGCTTTACCATACAGATCTGATGCGCTGACTATCTCTTCTGCTGATAAAAGTGATTTTGCACCAGTTCACAAATGTTGCCAAATATTTTCTAATAGTGACAATAATTCTGATGACAAAATTTAAAAAAAAAAAAAAATTGATACTTTTCAATAAAATTAAACGAATAAAGCTTTAAAACAAACTTAGGCATTCTTAGTTTCCTGAATTTTTCTAAACTTTTTTTATGCGATTCAAAGTTTATTTTAATTCATTGCTTTGGTTTTATGCTGTTTTAGAAAAGTATAGAACATCTCTACTTTTTCAATGTAGGTTAATTCTATTTTGTGCGATTTTTTATATGTGGCTTTCTGTGGGGGGGGGGGGTGGGGGGGGGGGGGGGTGGGGGGGGGGGGGGGTGGGGGGGGGGGGGGGTGGGGGGGGGGGGGGGTGGGGGGGGGGGGGGGTGGGGGGGGGGGGGGGTGGGGGGGGGGGGGGGTGGGGGGGGGGGGGGGTGGGGGGGGGGGGGGGTGGGGGGGGGGGGGGGTGGGGGGGGGGGGGGGTGGGGGGGGGGGGGGGTGGGGGGGGGGGGGGGTGGGGGGGGGGGGGGGTGGGGGGGGGGGGGGGTGGGGGGGGGGGGGGGTGGGGGGGGGGGGGGGTGGGGGGGGGGGGGGGTGGGGGGGGGGGGGGGTGGGGGGGGGGGGGGGTGGGGGGGGGGGGGGGTGGGGGGGGGGGGGGGTGGGGGGGGGGGGGGGTGGGGGGGGGGGGGGGTGGGGGGGGGGGGGGGTGGGGGGGGGGGGGGGTGGGGGGGGGGGGGGGTGGGGGGGGGGGGGGGTGGGGGGGGGGGGGGGTGGGGGGGGGGGGGGGTGGGGGGGAACTGAAAGTTGTATTCTTTGGAGAAGGCACAGTAGCACAGAGCTGTTCAAAAGAACAGAAGCCTAGTTTTTTATGTGATGTGATTGTGGCAGGGAGAGGCTGGAAGAATATACCAGTCCACAGAAAGATCCAATCCTGTCTGGTATTTTTGGAGGTAAGAGAATGTGAAAGGTAAAAAAAAAAATCAAAATGAAAATTAAACTTATTAGGAGAATCTCACATTTTTTTATTGTTCTACCCACATCACTTCAATTTGCAAAGTGAATTTTTTTCTCTCACAGAAACACTTAAATATTCGGGATACACATATTCACTATATGCAAAAATTAAATAAAATCAGTTTACGGTCTAAAGGGTAGAGTACAAATGGGGAAAAGGGCATTTGGGAGACCTAAAATAGGTGGCTCTGAAAATGCAAATAATGAATTTAAAAAGGATACTTTAAGCAGGGCCGCCCTGAGGCAAAAATTAAATATCGCCTGCAATGGATTATAAGACAAACATATAAGAAAATCTTCAATTGCTATTTTGTTTTTATTACAAGAGAAACATTAATGCAAAATGATTACATAAGAATATTAATTAAATGCTTGCTCTACGGGGATATCGCACAATAAAACTGTTCATAAGCTCTTCTAAATTTAAATTATAAGCTATGTCCTCCTCTATCGATATAGTTGCTAGACCGACTAATTTTTCTCTGGTCATTGCTGTTCGCAAATAATTTTTAATCCGTTTAAGATTGGAAAAACTTGTTTCCGCACTTGCTACACTAACAGGAATTGTTACCGTAGCGACGGCGCATATGTCTGAATGAATGCCTTTATTAAGCCGCGCCTCACGTTAAGGATGCTTTTATTTGATTAATGTTAATATTGCTGTGACATTTAAGGAGGAAAACGTGTGTTCAGTTTGGGAAGAAAAAATTTTGTTTGTTTCACCATGTACTACTCGGTGTACTGCTTCACTAATACTTCTAAACAATCTGATATCATTTTCCTCTTTTAAATTCCGTAAGCTCCTTATTTCGACCTCTGAATACCCTTTATGTTTCCGATATACCCGCTCTATCTTTGAATACATCCTATTCGCTACTTTTGGAGGAGGAGGATGTCATATACTTTTCGCGTTTCATTTGTATGCTGTAAAATACGCCGAAATGAAAAAAAAAAAAAAAAAAAAAAAAAAGGTGTAACTGTTCCAGTATACATATTTTTAATTAACAAAAGAATTATTTGGAAATGAATTCCTGAAAATAGTAAGAATAGTGAAGTGAGTATAAAAATAAAATAATAATAAAAAAAATTCTTCTTGTGATAAGGATGGAATCATGACTGATAAGTCTTGCAATTGGTATTCTGTAAAGGAATGTCATGGTATATTCATTGTACTCTTCAATACAGCATTGCTTCATGTCACAAAGCGATGAAGACCCAGTCTGAAGACAATCACCTCAGAACATAACAGCTCTGATTAAACGTCTCGGAAATGAACAGTCTTTCAATTTATCAGTAGGATGTGAACTGAAGTTATAACATATACATCAGCTGGTATCAACAAATTACGTCAGAAACACAACTGTGTTAATGGGGAATGAAAGGATCGGAAGATTTAAGTGAAAGCTTAAAATCTGGAGACATCTAAGACCTTAAAATCTTGACCATTTGAAGAAATGGTTGTTCGCCTCTCCCCGTTTGAAGGATGAATTGAATGAAATGCATCGTTCCACCAGAGTAAAAAATGCATCGTTCCACCAGAGTAAAGAAACAGCTGTTCATTTTAAAAACGGGATTTAACAACAAAAAACTGTAAATAAATAAAATGTATTTTATTAAAGTGGGGAAAAAATTGTGAATCGGAAAGGTTGTCATCCACATTTAGTAATATGAGTAACTCACATCACCAGTAAGAAGGGTTGTAGTCTTGTAACAGGCAATGAAAATTATCATTGTCTGTTGGTTGGATTACGGATTCACACGGTCAGCTAAATAAACAGGTTTTGAATATTTAAAAATAAAGGGGGGAATCGCACTGTAAAAATCAATAATATAATTCTTAAAAAAAGTAAGATGGATTGTAACGTGCCAATTATGTGTGTAACGAAGAACTCTCTACAGATTTGTAATTACTTTGCAAAATATTGCAATGAAGATATCAGAATGATCATGACAGAACAGATTTTCGCGTGCAATAGTATCAGAAACTGAAACGTATGAGCACTGTTTAGATAAAAAAGTTTTTATTTTTCGTCCTTTGTTGGTGGTATTTTCTAATTGATTTGAGCTACTACATACCAAATGCATCTGTTGTGTTATGATGCATTTTTCTCTAAAACTACCTTTGGTGCACTTAACAGAGAACCAAATGTTGAGACTTTGGTTAAGATTTAGGGTTAACTGAGGCATAAACTATCGGTACAGTAAAAATTAATTTGATAACTTGAATGGAACAGGTGATCAGATCATAAGAATAAAAAAACACTAACCAACCATGCAAGAGATAAACAGAAGTTGCTAGATAATCACACCGTTGTGTTGGAATATCCGCAATTACAGTTGAGGCAACTAAGTCTAGTCTGAAGCAACTATTGTATTATTCTTATTATTACATGGCACTTCCACTGAGTCCCAGGATCCATCGCAGAGACCACTCTAATCTACCTCGTATAGCCACTTAACATACTAATCTTATTTGGGAATGTATTTGTTTACCTAGGAGTCGTATTTCACTGGAGGAAAAACTCGAGTTTCCCGGAGATAAAATTCTCTCTTCCCATAAAATTTTTGATAAAGGGCCGCCCTGACTCGGGTCCAACATATCACAAACATAAAAAAATTAAATAAGAGGTAAAAAACCCTTAGCATTTAGAATCAAATCACATAAAATGATTGTTAAGAACGACATACAAAACCAAGGAAATTCACCTTTTCTTGACTGAATGACTTTGACGAGGGCATGTTGAGATGGCCTCAACATCCTGATGACATTCTTTGGGACAATTCAGACATTAAAATAATACGATATTTTCTGAATTGGCCCAAAGTTGGATCATTTTGACGAAAACCCACATCAAACTTGATTTTAGAGCCACTTTCACACCAAAGATGGGAATGCCAACTAAATGCTGTTTAAAGTAATTAGATTTAATTTAGATATAATATACTAGAAGAGTTAAACGAAACAAAAGATGTTCAAGTAAAGAGCTAATCATGCTCTTTGGTGGAAAATTAAATTAATTTTGAATTTGGACTATCCACAGTAATTTGGTATGAAATTTTGCTTATTATTAACAATATTAACAAAAGCTTACTGCTAGCCAAAAAATCCAAGTTTGGTTCTTTCTTTTTTAAAAAGATTAAAAATCTTTTAAAAAAATTATAGTTAAAATAATTTGTCTACATCGAAAGAAGTAGGTGTGAATATGCTACAAAAGTGACATTCTAATAAGAACAGGAAAGTTTACAAGATCATACAGACGATTCACGTACATATAAAAAAAAAAAAATCCTAGATATACGCAATAATAATTAAATCAGTCGTCTTTGGTATTTTGCTAACTTTCAATCATATTTTTCGATTTGGTCGTTATGAAGGTATACTTGTGGAAGCAGAATAGATCAAATTTTATTGAAGTTTCTTAACTTGATTTATACTTTTTTTTTTTTTTTTAAGATTTAGACATATGGTATGTGGGCATCCAATTGTAGTCTTTCCCCTGACCCCTCAAATGTTAAGGGAGAGCTAACAATGTCAATTTTCCCCCAAATGGTCATTTTTAATGTGATTATGTCATTGATGCTATTCATTCATTCCCTTGAATTTTCTCATAACTCTTATCTACAGTCTTTTCCACTACTGTTCTATTTCCACCCATTTCTCAGATCGGTATTTCAAAGATAAAACAAGAAGTATTAATTTTCTCAACTTTCTTGCAACACATATTCTGATAAAATTGCTGATAGTGGGATTTGTCTACTACAACCTTCTTAAAGAATATATCATAACTAGAAGTATAGCCACAGTTTTTCTTTTCTGCAAAGTGTAATAATACATTTCTACTTGCCCATATAACAAGGCTCTGACACTCAATGAGAAAATTATAGAACAGATATTTCTTTTTATAGATTTATATGACAGAAAATTATAGTTATTCTCAAAATAACTCTTGACTGCTAGTAAATGGTGGACTGGTTGATGCTCATTTACTAGCATAACAAAATGAAGAATAATAACTGTTCTTTGCGGGTAAATATGCAAACTATTTCTTACTTCCAAGAATGTAGGTAAGAACAAACATTGGATATAAAACCTTAGCTCGTATATTTAGAACTTGCTGACATGTTCAAAATAAAATTCCAGATAATAATTTTAATAATTTGAAATTTTTGAAATGGTTTATACTTCCTTGTATCCGTATGCATAATCATAATAATTATACCAAGAGTTCATGCACTACTAATGGACTTCTGTGCAGAAGACTATTTTACTGTTATTGCTTCACTGCAGATTGCACACTAAATTTTGAAATTAAGATTGCTTTCTCTTGTAAGGCACACTATTTCACAAGAGACATGTTCTCTTTATAGATATACACATCAACAACATACGAATACGAAGTCAATTCCAATAAAAAATTGTTTATTTCACATGCATTCATTTTTTTCTTATTTTCTTTCCAAAACAGTTTTTTATCATTGCAGCAGCTAGAAATTCATATTGATATTTTTGGCATTGTTTAAAATTCATTTGTATACTAAAAGTTGTTATTCTAACTCTAATCTTGTAAGACGTCAGTGTTATGAAATGCTATAAGTTTATGTTGTGTTATTCAATTCTGAAGGAAAAAAATAGAATTTTTTCAAACGCAAAGTATCATCTCATTGCAGAAGTAGGTGGCTTTTCCTTTCTCTTGCAAACAATATATAATATGTCCTTGCATCTGTTTGCTGAAATTCATGTCTAGTCTTCTGAGATGTCAGTGTTATAAAGTGTTACAAGTTAATTCTGGATTAATTAATTCTCAAGGATAAAATATAAACCAGCATTTCAAACGCTAAGTAACCTCTAACTGCAGATTATGTAGGTGGCTTCTCCCTTCTCATGCGATATATATATATATATATATATATATATATATACACACACACACACACACACACATATATATATATATACACACACACATACATACACCACATATATATATATATATATATATATATACACACACACACACATATAAAACATAACCGAATATAAAGATCGACTAGTCAGCTAACGTGTTACTATGAATATTTAACCAATATCCTTCACAGTTTCACTTTATCGAAATAAATCAGTAGAATTGGTTCCATTTAATCATGTCAGTTAGTTTGAATGACCTTCGTCCAAATTGATCAAAAGAAAATTAAAAGTATTAAATGGCGAATCTCCTTGACTCCAATAAAACGTAAATTTACTTTCTAAAGTCGCCTGACTTTCCACATTCGATAATTGTGAACCGGAATTGAGGCATAAATAAAATACTGCATAGTAACTGTAAACTCTTGAGAAAAAAATTAAAAAAAAAAAAGGTAATTGAGACACTGTACGATCAGGCTCTCTTTATCAATATGTGGTGGCCCTGAAAAGAGTCGTTGAGCTTCAGTAAAGAAAATTTATCTTCTAGCTGGCTTCTTCTTTCCTGCAGCCTTTTCAGGTGTTGCCTTTGCTTTCTTTGGCTTTGAAGATTTAGGTTTCTTCGGAGATTTTGCGGGTTTGCTCTTCTTGTCTGCTGCTGGTTTTTTCGTAGCCTTTTTAACAGCGACCCTCTTGGGCTTAGCGGCTTTCTTCACCGGAGTTTTGGCTTTCTTGAGAGTGGCGGATGCTTTCTTTGGTATCTTGGGGGGGGATTCTCTGTTGACTTTGAAATCCCAGCACTCATCTTAAATGAACCTGATGCACCCTTTCCTTTGGTCTGAATCAAGTTTCCAGTAGCAACAGCCATCTTCAAGTACTTCTTGATGAATGGGGATAAACGTTCAATATCTACCTTGTAGTGGGAAGAGATGTACTTCTTAATAGTTGAAGCGAAGAACCTCCACGCTCTTTGAGATGGCGGCATTTACCATGACAGACACCTTAGGATGCGATGCAAGTACCTTTGATTTCTTGGGCTTGGATGCTTTTCCCTTCTTCGGTGTAGCTGCAACGGAAGCTGCATTCTCTACATCAGATATGATCACTAATTTCCAAGCTAACACATACACGCTAGGCGAAAGAGGAGCCAATGAGTGCACGTGCTTGACTTGACTTGACTTAAACTGGTGTGGTGGAGAACCAAGCCCTTGGCTTTTACTCCCTTTCTCTTGTGTGTCTGTCTCTTCAGGGAGGGAGAAGGGGAGTTATTGAACAAGTGCTCGCCCTATTCGGGCTGTGTGGTTTATAGTTAGCTTTCGACTAGGAAAGCGTGCACTCAGAATAGCAAAACTGAGTGCACGCGCTTGACTTGTGACTTAAACTGGTGTGATGGAGAGCCAAGCCCTTGGCTTTTACTCCCTTTGTCTTGTGTGTCTGTCTCTTGAGGGAGGGAGGGGTAGTTATTGAGCAAGTGCTCGTCCTATTCGGGCTGTGTGGTTTATAGTTAGCTTTGGAATAGTAGGATTGTTTTGGGGCGTTTGTGTTTCATTGTATCATGTTCATTATAATCTGTTGCTGTCCTTATTAGTTGGTTTGGGTGGGTGGCTGCTTGTGTGAAGTAACTTTTGGCCGTTTGTTGGAGGAATTTCAGAATTTTCGGTATATTTGCTTCTCGATGGAGTTGTGTGCTTCGTATGAACCATGAGGTGTCAAATGACATTCTTAGGCATTTTTATTGTATTGTGTGGAGTTTATTGATGTTGTAAGGTGCTGTGTGACTCCACGCGGGTGATCCGTATGTTATTATGGGTCTTATTATTGATTTGTAGATGAGTAGTTTGTTGTCTATGCTTGAGCAGCTGCGACTGTTGTTTAGTGGGTATGTTGGGGCTATGATTGTGTTTGCTTTGGTGCATATGTGTGCAATGTGGGTATTGAAGTGTAGATTTTTGTCAAGTTGTATTCAGGGGTATTTCGTTGTTGTTACCCATGGGATTGTTTTGTTGAATATGTGTACTCAGTTGTGGGGGGATTTTTTTCTTCTTGTGAACAGAATTGCTGCGCTTTTGTCTGCGTTTACGTCGATCCTCCAGATTTTGAACCAGAGTTCAAGTTCATTTGCTGCGGTTTGTAGTCGTTTTGTTATCAGTTTTGGGCATAGTGATCTGGTTAAAATGGCAGTGTCGTCTGCGTAGTAGGCAGAAAACGTTGTCTTCTTCTGTGGGATATCAGCCATGTAGATGGCAAATAGTAAGGGGGAAAGTAGTGAGCCTTGTGGGACTCCTGCTGTGATTTTGCGTTCAGTGGATATTATTCCTTGTATTTTTAGTCGGAATTTTCTGTTTTTTAAGTATGAGCTGATCAGGAGGACTAGATGTATTGGTACTTTTGCTGGGGCCGATGTGCCAAACTTTGTCGAAAAACTTTGGCTATGTCGAGAAAAATGGCACCGGTTTGTTGTTTCCAATTGAAACCGTGTGTGATGTATTCTGTGATTCTTTGTACTTTTTGTACCGTGCTGTGGTGTGGTCTGAACCAGAATTGTTCGAATGGGATGATGTTGTTCTTGGTGGCTATTTCTTGTTGTCTGGTGAGGATTACTTTTTCGGATATTTTTCCGAGACAGGAGAGGAGACTGATGGGTCGGTAATTTTGTGGGAATTTCGGGTTTTTTCCTGGTTTGGGGATCAGGATTACGTCTGCAGTCTTCCAACGGTCTGGGAAATAGCTCAGCCTGAGCATCGCGTTTGATGGCAACTATGTCCATGAGTGCTTTGTGTGGTAGATGTTTGATTATTTTGTTCGTGATTTTGTCTGGACCCAGCGCTTTTTTATTTTTAATGTGTTTAATTATTTCGCGTATTTCTTTTGGAGTAGTTGGGCGGATATTCGGTTGCTGGTTGTGGTGCCTTAGTGCATGCCGCATCTGTCGGTGTATTTTTGTGATAAATGTTAGGTCTACGTTCTTGTAGTTGGGGCTAAATTGTAGCTCTAGGCTGTCTGCGAAAGCTTCCGCTTTTTCGTCATCGCGGTAGACCGTAGCGCGTTTCTCATGAATTGGTGGTACGTAGCTTGACGTGTTGCGAAGGCCTTTGAGGAGTTTCCATAGTGCTTGGTCATTTGGTTGTATAGATCGGAGTGTGTTTTCCCAGTGTTGTTGCGGAAATCTCTGATTGCATAGCGGACTACTTGAGTAGCTTTGTTGAGTTCTTCTCAGTCTTGTGGCGCTAGTGTTTTGTGATATTGACTGCGTATTTTGTTTTTGTGTCGGATGAGTTTTCGGATGTCCTCTGGGAGTTGATTTCGTTTTGTGCTGGATGTAATCGAGGTTACTGCTGCTAGGCTTAGTGTTATTTGTTTTTCTAGGTTGGAGACTGCAGTTTCGTTATCTTGTTTCGTGGAGATGATAGGTATGGGTCCTATAGTGTCCTTGATTTTTGTGGGTAGTTGTGTCCAGTTTGTGATTGTAGGGTTTGTTGTTGTTTCGTCTGGTGTAGCGCCCAGCTGGAGTAGGACTGGGTTATGGCCTGGGCTTAGATCGTTTATTGTTATTAGCTGGTATTGATGGTTTACGTTTTTCAGGATAACTATGTCTAATACGTCGGGCCGCCCGATCGTGCCGTAGTGTGTGGGTTCGATCGGTCCTGCCACTACAATGTTCCTGTTAGCGATGAAATTGTGTAGGATTTTGCCGCTTTTGTTTGCATCCTGCTATTCCATGCCGGGTGTTTAGCGTTTAAGTCTCCAGCCATTATTATGGTTTCATTATTGTCTAGCAGCTGTGACAGGTCTGTGGTAGATATGTGTTTGTTTGGTGAATTGTATGTGGCGTAAATTTTGAGGCTGTTTGTGTTGGCTAGGTGAACTTGTAGTCCTTTGACTTCTAGGGTTGTGAGCTAGGGGGAGGAGGGGTTATTTCGTTAAATCTGAGTTGTTTTCTGATGAAGATAGCTGTTCCTCCACCTCTGGCTGTTGTTCTGTCGGTTCTGAATAGGTGGTAGTTTCTTAGTTTTGGGTTGTCTAATGGGCGTAGGTGAGTTTCGTTTATTAGTATTATGTCTGTGTCTATGCGTTGTATGAATTCTCTTAGTTCGTGCATTTTGTTGAGTATGCCGTTTGCATTCCAGTATATTATCTGTAGTGAATTGTTGGTGTTGATTGTGTTATTCATGAGTGAGGGTAGAGAAGATTACTTGCGCGTTTTTCATGAAGTGTTTTGTTGAGTTTTGGGTGGGGTTTGTCTTACTGAATGCGAGTAGCATTTCTGCTGTTATTTTGGCTGAATTGGGTGGTTGGTTGTAGGTGGGGGGTTCTTGGTTTGTTCTTACTATGTCGTCATATGTTGTGTTTACGCAGGTAGGCGTGGGAATTACTGGTTTTGATGTAGGTGGCATGTGTTTGTTTGTGTCTGTTGTGGAGCTTGGATCTTTTGCTTTCCGTGTTGTCATTTCGTTGTTTGGGTGTTTAGGACATCCCTTATAATTTGCAGGGTGTGGGCCGTCACAGTTTGCATATTTTCCTGGAGTTGTGCGGGGTTTAGTACAGGAAGCTGTGGGGTGTTTGTCTCCACACTTCAGGCATCTGAACTCTGCCTTGCATCGGCTCTGGGCGTGTCCGTACTTTTGGCATTGGTGGCACTGTCCAGTTGATGCCCTCCTTCGAAGTGGTTCCATTCTGATGATGAGGTCGCACACTGTTCTCAGATTGTATATTTCACGTTTGTCTTTATCGATCTCTATTAGGATTAGCGGCATCGGGGTTTTGTCTCCCCTGTGCATTCTCGAGACTTTTATGGGTGCAAAGCCCTGTCTTGTTAGGTCTGCTTTAACTTCATCTGTTGTAATTGATTCTACTACTCCTCTTATTACAACTTTCAAGTTTTTCTCGCTTTTTAATGCAAACGTATGGTAGGGGATCAGTGAGTCGTCTAGTTTTTTAGTGAGGTTTCTGAAGTCTGTTACTGTTTCGCGTTGTATTCGTATTCCCTCTGCATATTTCTTGCTGTAGAGAACTTGATCTGGCTGTGTTTCATGATATTTGCTGTCTCCGACCATTTTTCCTTCGATCGGAGGATAACAGGAGGGATGCGTTCTTTTTTTGTGTTGCTTGATGCGTCCATTGGTGTTTCCTGTTCTACTGTGTCCGGGACCTTTCGTCGTTTGTTTCTGTTGATGACTTCGAAATCTTCCGTCTTGTCTTCTGAGTTAGAGTAGTGTTCTTGTGGGGAGGGTTCTGGTTGTTCAACTTCTAAGTCGGTGGGGCCATGAGTTGCTTCGTCGTTTGGTGATGATTGTATGAGTGTTACAGTGCCCGGATATCTGGTTTCTGGTTCTAAACCTATCTTACTGAAGAGTGTTATTAGTTGGTCATAATTAAAGTTTACTAATGTCAGTTCCTCCATTTGGTTCTGCCGGTGTGCTACTGTTAGTTGGTAATGGATGGGTAATAGTAAATAGAAAATTTACTTAAATGTCCGGATTTTCTTCCATGCACTTTCTTTAGTTGTTTCGTTGAAGACGATCCTAATCCACTCGTAGATGCTCTGATCACGAATTTGGTTCACACAATCTGTATACTATAACCTATGCTATATCCTATTCAGCTATAACATATACTATATACTATATCTGATCAAATGCTCAGCACTTCAATACCTTAAAACTGCTGCCTGAAGAAAATACTAACTGATCACTTTTATTCAACCTCATCGATCATCAGATTTCTTGATCAATCTTCGCGACCCGATCTCTACTCGAGTGCACGCGCAACAACAACAACGACGTTACTGGTTTGCTGGGTGAAGCATAAAATGCTTTTTGTTTTCCCCTTTGTCTGTGTCGAGAAGCTTGATGGGGGAGTGGGGGTTTGTGAGCCTTATGCTCGCACTTTATGAACTATGGGGTTAGCTCTGTTCTGCTGAGAACAGAATTGCCTTGGGCTTTTATGTTTGTGATAGTCATGTTCACTGTAACTTGAAGATTGTCTGACTAGTAGGTTAGGATGAGAGTGTGCTTTGCTGAAGAATTTTTTGGCTTGGTCCTGAAGGAGGGAATGGATGTCTGGGGTTCTAGTTTCTCTATTGATTTGCGTGTTTCTGACGAACCATGGGGCATTCAGGATCATCAACAGGCACTTGTTTTGTATCCTCTGTAGTTTCAGGATGTTGGATTTGGATGTGTGACTCCATGTAGGGGATGCATATGTGATAACTAGTCGTATTACCATCTGGTACAGTAGCAGCTTGTTGCGTGTATTCAGTTTGCTGTTGCGGTTGATCAGGGGGTAGAGCTGGGCTATGGCTCTGGATATCTTTGTGCCTATGAGTTTGATGTGGCTGTTGAAATTTAGTTTATTGTCCAGCTGTACTCCAAGGTATTTGGCTTCAGTCTGCCAAGTTATCTTTTTTCCGAGGTGATGAATGTCTTCTTGGATGAGGGCTTTGCGTCTGGTGAATAGTATAGCTGTGCTTTTGTGGGGGTTTACTTGTATCCTCCAGTCCGAGAACCATTTCTCTAGTGTTGTGATAGTTTCCTGCAAACGACTGATCACCAGGTGTGGGCGGAGAGATCTTGACATTATGGCTGTGTCGTCCGCGTATAGGGCTGTGATGGTGGTCCTTGGGTTCTGCGGGATGTCGGCCACATGGATTGTGAAGAGTAGGGGAGCCAGCAGGGAACCCTGTGGAACACCTGCCAGGGTTTTGCGCCTAGTTGAGATGGTGCCATTTATTTTTACCTGCATGGATCTGTCAGTGAGGTATGATTTTATTAGTTTGATGAGGTTTGTTGGTATGTTGGCCTGTATGAGTTTGTAGAGTAGTCCTTGATGCCATACCTTGTCGAAGGCTTTTGCAACATCCAGAAACACTGCAGCTGTGTGCAGGTTCCAGTTGTAACCTTGTGTGATGTGCTCCACCAGTCGGTGTATTTGTTGCACTGTGCTATGTACACGGCGGAAGCCAAATTGTTCGTTTGGTATTATTCCTAGTTTGTCTCATTCTTCTTGTAGTCTTGAGAGGATGATTTTTTCAGCAATCTTTCCTAAGTTGGATAGAAGGCTGATGGGACGGTAGCTTTGAGGGAGTTGTGGATTGTTTCCTGGCTTTTTAATTGGTATGATGTCTGCAGCTTTCCATGCAGTGGGGAAGTGTTGTAGCCTCAGTATTGCATTGGTTATGTTAACCAGGTGCACAATAGCCTTTCGAGGAAGCAGTTTGATGATTCTATTTGTGATTCCATCAGGACCTGGAGCTTTTTTGTTATTAAGATGTTTTATGATGTTGGTTATTTCCATTGGGGTAGTGGGGGTGATGCTGCCTGGGTTGTCTGTGGTCAGGCTTAAGGTACGCTTGACCTGCTGGTGGATTTTATAAATGTGGGTGATGTTTATGTTGTCATATGATGGGCTGCATTGCTTTTCTAGGTTGTCTGCTATTGCTCATGCTTTTTCTGTGTCAGTCAGTGCAGTTCCATGTGCGGTCTGCATGGGGGGTAATGGGTTGCGTTTGGTGCTCAGGGTCTTCAAAAATTTCCATATTGTGTGATCTTCTGGGTTAAGTGATGAGAGTTTATTTTCCCACTCTTGATTCCTGTGTTTTTTAAGTGATATTCTCACTTGGTTGGTCAAGTTGTTCAGTATTTTCTTGTCCTGTGGGCCTCTTGTGTTGTGGTATATTTTCATGGCTTTGTTTTTTGTTCTGATTAGTTCCATGATGTTTTCTGGGAGCCATCTGGTTAGGTGGTTGGATGTGGTTTTGGTGACTGCTTCTAATGCTTTTTTGATTTGGTGTGTTAGATTGTTTACTGCTTCATCTATTTCTTCTTTTTTGCAGATGGTGGATGCAGGGCCGATGTATTCTGGTAGGATTTTTGCAAGCTTGTCCCATGAAATGAAGGTGTGCTGGGGAGCCAGTTGTTCTTGCGAGCCAAGTCTAATCAGGACTGGGTTGTGGTCAGATGATAATTCATTGATTGTCTCCAGTTGGTACTGGTAACTGATGTTTTTAAGGATAGCTATGTCGAGTACATCTGATCTTCCATTTGGGCTGTAGTGAGTGTGCTCAGTGGGTCCTGCTACCACAGCTGAGTTAAGTGTTGAGTAGTTGTGTAGGATGCGTCCACTTCTGTTATTTGTGGTGCTGAACCATGCTGTGTGTTTGGCGTTCAAGTCTCCTGCTATGATGGTCGGGTCAGTGGTGCCAAGGATGGCATCCAGGTCTGCTGTCAGTAGAGGGTTGCTTGGAGAGTTGTATGCAGCATATATCTTGATGCTTCCAGCGTTGTTTGTGTGGAATTGAATACCTGTAATCTCCAGGTGGTAGTCTGTGGGTTGAATATGGCATTGTGGTTGAGGTATGGTTTGATGTAGATGGCAGTGCCTCCCCCTCTGGTGCTGAGTATATCCGTTCGGTACATCGTGTATCCTCTCACTTTTGGGTTGTTGGCAGGTCTTAGGTGGGTCTCGTTGATCAGCATTATGTCTGGGTTGTGTCTTTGTGCGAAGTCCTGTAGTTCTAGTGTCTTGTTGGTGAGGCCGTTGGCATTCCAGGAGGCAATCAAGAGTGAGTTGGGTTTTACTTTGGTTTTATCAGCATTCCTGCAAGGAGTGGGTTCCTTGCAGGAATCTCTTTGTGGAGGTTGTCTTTGGATTTGTTCTGCAGAATTCTTGCAGCATAGTTGCTAGCGAGGCAGTCAGTATTGCTGTGATGTTGGAGCTTGTTAGGTTGTCCTGTGTTGTGGCCTTTGGGTGGGCTGCTTCTGCGTACGTCTTGGGGGTGGTTGAGCTCTTTCCTCTCTTTTTTTTGGTTAGGGTTTGGTTGGTTTGATGGCTGGTCAGTCAGGATACTTTGAGTGGTCTTCAGTGGGGGAGGTTGGGTGGGTCTTGCAGTCCCTCTATTTCTGGGGTGGTGGCTGCATCCTTTGTAGTTGGCTGGATGGGGTCCTCCACAGTTGGCACATTTGGCTGGTGTTGTTCTCGGTTTTGTGCATGTAATGGGTTGATGTTTCTCTCCACATTTCAGGCATTTGAATTCAGCTTTGCATAGCTTTCGAGCGTGGCCAAACTTTTGGCAATGGTGGCATTGCCCTGCTGATGCCCTTTTCCTGAGTGGTTCCGTTGATATTTTAAGTCCGCAAACCGCGGTTATATCGTAGATTTGTTTTTGAGTATTGTGGACCTCAACTAACACGAGTGGCATTGGTCGTTTGTCGGATCTGAGCATCCGGCTAACTTTGATTGGGGTTAGCCCTTTTTGTGTGAGGTCTGTTGTGATCTCCTCGGTAGTTATGCCTTCAGCTACCCCTCGTAGTACCACTTTGAGGTTTCTTTCGCTGCTGAGAGCGAAGGTGTGGTACTGAATGTTGGTGTTGTCCATTATTTTGGTTATTTGTCTGTAATTTGTCACCGTTTGTGGTTGAATCTTAACTCCTTCGTCCGTGTTTTTGGCCCAGGAGTAATCTATTTTGTGTTGTCTGAGGTTACGTGCCACCGTGGTCCATTTGTCTTTATCGCGTAGGATTACAGGGGGGACCTTTTCCCTTTTGTCTTGGACTTCTTGTGCAGGTGTGTCTTCTTCCATCTGAGTGTCAGCGGTTCTACGCCTTTTACTGGCGTGTTCTTCCGGGGGATTCGCCTGAATGGGAACTTTTGGTGGGGGGAGGGACGGGATGTTCCCCTCGGATATATCTCCCTCGCTTTCGTCGTCAGTGTTATCTGGTTCTTCTATTTTAGAGTCATTGTTAAACGGTGTAGGGGGAAATGATTCGTATAGTTTGACCTTCCCTGGCCAGTTGTCATTAAGGAGTTTTCCTAGCCTTAGGAATTCCCTGTATACGTCATCGAAGTTAAGGGGTTTGTCCATTGTCGTGGATCTAGATTATACTAATAAGAAATTGGCTGGAATTTACCTTCGTTGTTTTCATCCCACTTCCAGGACTCACTATTTAACTACACAGTAGATAATCCAAATAATCCTAATCGTCTTCGCTACTCACTCACTCAATCCAATCTTCACTAACTACTCGGGATCGTCACCTTGAACTGCTAAACTGCTGCGTGAAGCAATACTCCACTAACTCCAACTCAATCAAATTCCCGAGTGCACGCGCAGTTTTGGCTCTCCTATTAATGCGATCACTCGAGAAGGCTTCCATGAAAGTTTTCAAGGAGTGAGAGTTTGATCGGAAGCAATTTTGTGTTTCTTTGATGTTTATAAATAATTTTTGACATTTTGTTAATGAAATTATTTTAATAAAACTTACAGATATGAAATTGGAAATGCGTGTAGATTCTGATAACCTCTTTCTAAACATTATAGACAGTTATGTTATTTGTAAATTCCATAAAAAACTCGACTTATCTACCTTGAAATTACAAAGTGTTCTAATTAGAAGCGTTTTTCATTTGATTAAAAATTTTTAAACTGTAAAAATAATAATTAAAAATGAAGATTATATGTGAAACATGAAATTCTTTTGGATTTCAAAATTTTCTAATAAGCTGAATATCTTAAATAATTTTGTTTATACCTCAACCTGAAACACCAACGAAAAAGCGCGCCGTTGTTGAACACCTGAAGAGATTGATGCATATCTGAAATAATCAAGAGAGAAACGATGGTAAATTCACAATTTCCTTTTAGAATAATGCTTTATGAAAATACAATATTAATATATGTAATAATAATAAAAAAAAAAAACGTTTTTTTTTTTTTTTTTTTTTAAATTCTGGCATTTCATGGATACATCAGTTTTTTTGTTTTGTTTTTCCTTATTCGTATTGCAATCATACTGGTTATTAAAGAAGAGAGTAGTTTTGAAATATAAAATGAAAACGTGATTCATGAAATAGTTCATATATTTAAGAAGTTAAATTAGCAGCATTGAATTAATAGATCAGCATTTTGTTTTTTCCTGAGCCCAGGTAATTTCTCTGAGAGAGAGAAAGAGAGAGAGCATAGTCATCTTTACTGAGGTACTGAAGAACACTTCGCCGTCCTGTTTTGCAGTACTTAAAATATTACTTTGATTGATTGTTAATAGTAATAAAGGAATCACATCCATTTTGTTTTCTTTTTGGATTTTCAAAGAACAGGAGTGTTTTTAAACATAACTGCAGTTTAAGTGTTAACACATTACGATTGCAATTGGCATCAGATTTGTTTACCGTCTAAAATATTCTTCGTTCAGTTAACGAAAGGAAAATATTTACTGCATGTTTTAATTTGTCATACAAGAAATTTATTTTTATAAATTTATATTTAATTTTGAATAATTACAATATTCATAGGATTTTTTTTTTCTTTAGAAAGAAAACCGGGTCCATAAATGTGCATTGTTATTATTATAAATATACATTTACTTTGATAATGTTATTAAAGTAGTCTATATAATAAAATATTATAATTGTTATTTTGAAAGCATATCTGCAGCAGTTAATATTTTCTTTTCTTGACATGTCTTATTTAAAAACTTTCTAAACTCTCAGGAGAAAAAATCCAAGCCATTCGACCATTCATGTTGTTAAATTACTTATTGGTTCTATATTCGCAATGTGAAATCTTCAGACGTCAGTCGGTTTAATAAAATAAATATCTGAACCATTAAGCACAATGAGGTTAATTTTAATTTCGTATCCGGTTTTATGAACTTTATCATTGTTGACACAACAATGGCGGCGCGTTTCTAAAGAGACGCATCCTATTCAAGAGAGAGAGACCTCTAATATTGCTATATTAAGTGCAAATCAACTGCTTTCTATTGTTTCGTCCACGAAAACAATTGCACTTACATAGCAATATTAACGGGGAGGTCTTTCTCTTTAAGAGAATACTTCTCTTATAAAACACGGCACATTTATAAAATAATCGTCTATGGTTAGCATGGCTAATTATGATAATATAAGAAGAAATCATTGTAAATGGGAAACAACCATGATAATTCTCTACGGAACACTGATATTTGAATATTTATAGAAAATCAAATGACTTTTTTTTCACACATTTGAAATGTTTAGATACTTTCTTTTTTATCTATTTTTTTGAAAGCTTATTTGTTCATTACTAGGCGTGCAGTTACTTGACAGTGTGCGGTTTCATTATAAGATGAAATCGTTGTAAATGTGAATAAATGATATTAAGGAACATTGATGTTTGAACGCTTACATAAAACTCAGATGATACTTTTTTTTTAGATTTAAAATACTTCGATTGTAATTTTTAATCTTTTTTTTTTTTTTTTTTTAATGTCACTAACCCTCCTATAAACAGCTGGATAAGGTAAGGGTTAGATAAACTGCGACCATACTGTAGAAACCAGGCCACTTCTGGCTTCCGTTAAGCTGGGCGTCTACCATGGCTTGCGAAAATCGTCTACAACCGAAACAAAAGCCAATATTTTAATACATTTACCCTATTTTTAATCTGAATTGGAATTTACACAGTGTACGATGCTAGTATACCATCATGAAAACGCTTCAGTTTCACTCGCTCCATGAGAATGAAAATGTTCCGAGACAATTCCTAAGAGATGTGTTGCGTAACACCATTAACGTATAGCAACAATTTTCATTCTTACAGATATTACAGAAGAATCAATCTCTTGCTTGTGGAGTTTATGTAAGAGAGTGACCAAAGCAGAAACTATAATAATTATTACGTGACACCTCCAGCGAGTCCATGGAGGGCACGCTACTCTACCTCGCTAAATATATCCGATCCTATCCACTACTCTCAATTCTCCTACTACGATTAATGCCATCTATCGCCTATTATAACCAACAACAGTTTTTTTTTGTTTGTTTTTATCTGTAAATTGCGTAAAGGCCAATTTGGCTGTACGCTGGATGATAAACCCGAGTGTCCAGGAGAAAAAAACTTGTGCCACCTTAATAGAACAATTTAATGATTATTTTCTTAATTTCAGTTAGGTGAACTCATACGGAAATGGCAGATTTTTTCCCCCCGAAAATTTGGGCTTTTCATCCCACGTACAGGGGCCAATTGGCCAGAAACGCAATCAGTTAACAGGCAGAAATAGTATTATTAGGCGGCAGATGGCATAGTGGGTTGTGTGGTAGTGAGTGTTCTCCCGCGATGATTCCTCTGATGATGATAATGTTGATGTGAATACGGCAGTCTGATTCGAGGAGATTTTTCCACCTGTTGTGAAGGGATGTATTAAGGAATACATTACCATTCACCCTGGTTGTTAATGGAAATCTTACAGGTAGAATGATCTCGAGCAAGTAGAAAGAGGGCAATTAATTGATTGCAAATGTGGTAGAGTGGTTATAAGGTAGGTCAAATGGGTTTGGATGATCGGTTAGTTGATTGGATAGGAGATTGACTTTCTAACAGATATCAAAGGATTGCGTAGATGAACTCTGTCTCTGAGCAGGAGAGTTAACTGTTGAATCTCACAGGCTTTGGTCCTAGGTCCACTGCTGTTTAACCTGTATGTAAATGATACTGCGAGGAGTTATTTAAATATTTGAAGATTATGCAATGTTGAGCAAACTATTAGAAATGACACCAATGAACTAATACTTGATAACGATTGAATAAATTTGCTATAATGGAAGAATGGACATGACAATGGAAATGTTCCGAGACAATACTCAAAAGATGAGTTACATAACAATATCAACATATAGCTGTTGATGTATATATTTATTATTACTGAAATTATAGAAGAAATGTGCAACAGCAATCATAAGGTTTTTGCACATTAAAACTAAGAAATGTAATGCTATGAACCGCATTACGATAATGTGGTATTGCAATGTGTCGTGTTACGACACGATAATATGTTCCATTACAGGAGATTGAGGAGGCACGGATATGGAATTACTCTCCTCTTCATCAAAATTTAGAACACACTGTAAAAGTGATGAGCACTACAGAAGTACTTCTGTGTTACATGTAAAGAGGAAAGATAAGAGATCACAGTCTACAATACATTGATTAGACCACATTTGGACGATTAAATTAGTGTGCATATATTTAGTCACTTGGATTTCTCAGAGATGAGCAAGTCTTGTAAAAGGTTCCCAGGCAAAGGACAATGGCAATGTAGTGTTTTTGTGGAATGTTTACTACAATACGTTTTGAGCTAATATCATATACAGGGAATGGAGGAAGGGGTGATATGATTTAGAAATAGAAATTGTTTAGAACAGATTTGTGATATCAATATTTTGGAAGGGTTCAGGAAGAGAAAGAAAAGGCAACAAGGGTTCATCGTGAAACTTTATCTAAATGTGACGTACGGTGGATTATGCATTTTGGGCATAGTTGAATGCATTGTTGAATGAAATGGTGAGATGTTGAATCAATTTAAAGTAAAGCGTGCAGATGTTGGGTTTGTCGCAGTGGCTCCTCTCTGGTTAGCTCCCTCAATGAATCTTTGACTCTAGGAGATGTTTCTTGAATAATCGTAATAAATGAATCTTGTTGAACCGTAAGAAGAAAGACTCATAGGTTCGATTCTAGTTGCAAACTAGTAGAATATTTTCTAGGCCATTTCAACTAGTTTTCGAGTTAGTCGATCTTTAGCACAGACAAATAGTGTCCGTGCCCGATATTTATCCCTGTGAAGGAAAACTCGACCGTAAAACTTACTGTTTCAAACTCTAATATACCTGTTAAGGTTCGAGATGGCTTGTATTCTCACCACGTATTGCTGAAATCGTTGGTAATCCTGAACTCAGCTACTGGTGACGAGGTAAAGATGGCTGTCTACTAACTTCCAAAATCTGTTATGACCGAAAAAATTCCTCTTGTTTACTCTGACGTTAGACATCAAAGGAAGGAAGAGGAATTGCGAGACGTCTAAAAAAAAGTTCGTTTGTTGTTGCAATGTACCCACGAGCCATAAATTCTACTACGCATCTTCTCAACCTTTATACAGATCATAGTAGAGTTCGCCCACCGTTTTCAGGTCTCTCCTTGGAATTTTGCCAAGAATAGTCTATTCATGCTGAAGGAGAGAAAGAAATGAAGAATGTGCGAATTGGTCGCCAACATGCAAAATCACGTGCATTCTTGTTTGTCGTTGTAATAGTACTAGCTTGATTTTTTGTCGCTTTTTTGCATTATTTTTTTATTATTAATCCAGTACAGTGAACAAGTTCTGTTGTTAAACGTTTCAGTAGCTCTTGCTAAAGAGTATTGGATAATGTGCTGACATTTTGCGAAAACGCATCGTCAGAAGGCTGTCTCCTTGTTCCACTTTCTCAAGTCATAAAACGTCCAAGTATCGGGGTCAACTGTTAAAAGAATTTGTAGGGAATCAAAAGGTGAAGGTAAGCCAAAATTTAAATCTCCTAAAAAAAAGCTCCAGAGAAAGAAAACCATCGAAACCGTAGCTTTGAATGATTTTGATGTAGATGTTATGAGAAGAACTATTCACGAATTTTACGTGGTCGAGAAAAGAGTGCCAACTGTTTCCGAAATTGATTCCTGTGCTTAAAGAAAAAATTAATTTTCTTTGGAAAAGAGAAACTTTAAGGAAAATACTTCACGAAAGCGGATTTTTTTAAAAAAAGTCTCAGAATAAAAGGAAACTTATCATGGAGCGAAGTGACATTGTTTTATATAGAACGCAGTATTTGAGAGCAATAAGACGTTTCGCGGAGGAGAAAAGACCGATTGTGTATCTAGATGAAACTTGGATTGATAGTAATATAACTTTTGGAAAATGTTGGCAGTCTAAAGAAGACTCTGAAGATTAAAAGGGTTTGACAATGGCATTTTTTCCCAACATTCTTTTTGCATGGGTTTGTTAAAAGAGTCACAACAAGTCATAAATAATTAATCGGTTTAGGACATTAAAGTGTCGCAGTCTCTCAACTGTGAGTTTAGAATATCTAAGTTCATTTGAAAAAAAATTCTGTTTTTCTGTATAATTATTTTTATTTTATAGAAAACTTTTTTAAAAATAACCTTAGTTAAATTTTTGTTTTATGCTATACTTTTTTAATTTTGTTAATAGTCTACGTACATTTTTCCAACTGTTATACAAGCCAAATAGTTACACTTTAAAAACAGCAATGTTCGTAAAAGAAAAGCTAAATTTTCCGACAATAATAAACAAACTCATCCCAGAAGACAGATTGATTACCCTATTATCGGAATGGATTCTCCATTTTCTGACATGCGCAGAAGGGTCGAGGGGTCCCTAATCGGTGGGCCAACTATAGTCATTTATTTGAAAACGGTTGTTCTTCGACAAAGTTACAATCTGCCGAGTCCTAAACGAGATCAACAACCAAGACTGTACTTTATAAAGTAATGAGTAGTCCAGACATCATAACAAGAAAAATATGCTAGTCTCAAACAGTGACATCAGTTACAGCTTCGGGTTAAATTCTTCTTTACAGTAGTTATAGGCTGAACAGTATATCTAAAAATGAACTGAGGATCTTTCAGTTGCGTTACCTAGTTAGTAGTTTTCTATTTTTTCAACTGGATTTAATTGATGGCAGGTGGAGTATTTTTAATAGCCTCCTCAGACCCTTTGTTCAGCTCACCTAACGTCTGGCATCCCGTTCTGTCAGGTATGATAGCGATTATTATAATTACGGCTATTATAGCCTGTTTTTCTTTAGGAGTGACCCTTATTTAACTACAATGGCTATCAATACTCAAGAGGGGTATATATATTTAGGGCATTATTGGTGAGTATAGAAGGCAATTAAGGTAGAATAAAAGAGGTGGAAAAATTTGGTACATACCTTTTTTTGAATCTACGATGTCTTCCACTTCCATGATCTCGCTGAAGGTTGTTTATAAGCGGGGAGGGAGAAAGAGGGCGGGAGCATTGGGGTGTGTTTTGACGCGGGAAATAAGTTTGGGTAACTCGGGTTAATGTTAATAATATATATATAAATGTATATATATAAATATATATATATATATAAATGTATATATATAAATGTGTATATATATATATATATATATATATATATATATAAATGTGTATATATATATATATATATATATATATAAATGTATATATATATATTATTTTGAATTAGGGCACATTTTTGTGGGGGGGGAAGGGGAGGAAAGGTAAAACTATAGTGGCAACTGGGGCTTGGTTAACGGGATGTGGGACCGTTTTGGTCGTGTGACCGTCTTCGGAACTTTGTCGGAAATGAGTATAGGGCTATGTCAGGGCGAAGTTTTAATAGCCAAATAAGGGCATTAGTTGTCGCTGCATGGCCGGAGGCGTGGCTTCAATTGTAGGTTTTGGATCGTCCAACATTCGGAAATTAGGTAGGGGCGGTGGACGTTGATAGAATTTTCATCGCATTTTATGGCAATAGTTTCGGATATATTTAGCATTGTTTCGTTGTCTTGTTTGTCTATGATTATGGCTTTGTCAGTTTGGGAGATATATTTTAGTTCAAGGGCGTGAGCTGCAATCTCAGTCTTTCCTGTATTCTGTGTTTTATTTTTCTTTTTGATGTTGCGATGTTTTTTTCTGTTCAGATATTCCGGAATGGGAATATTGCAATCTCTGAAGTGCTCTTGTAATCTGGTCCAAAGGAACCTAATCATAGAGCCGGTGTAGGTGACGTCACAGTCCTCTTGACAAGGAAATTTGTAGACAACGTTGTGGAGTTCGAATATTTCTTTGTGTGAGAGATTTTTTAGGTTTTAGGTGAGTTGCTAATTTTGGGTTCGTGGTGAATACTAGCTTATAGTCCGTGTTTTTGAAGATGTATTTGCAGGTTTTGGATGTGTGGCAATTTGATGACCATACGTGTCGGGAAGTCTGTTTTGGTTGTGTTATCGTTATGACAGGATTTTGCCATATTGTTCGCGTAATTTATTAGATCTGTGGGATAGTTGCGATTTTTGAAAACCTGTGTTAAATACATTAATTCTGTGTTAAGATAATTGCTGTTGGTTGAGAATTTGTAAGCATTGATAAATTGTGATAAGATGACTGATTTTTTGACGGAATATGGGTGGTATGAATTGAAATGGAGGTAGTTTCCGATATGTGTGGGTTCGTGGAACATCTTTGTAGCTATCTTGTTATTGCTTCTGATTAATGTCAGGTTTAAGAAATTGATGTATTTTTTCTGTTCTGTTTCTAAGGTGAATTGTAGTCTGTTACTATAATCGTTCAGGGATGTTTGTAAGGCGGAGATGTGCGAGGGTTTTCCAATGCATAGAATATCGTGTACGTATCTGCCATAAAAGGTAATGCCGGGGGGAAGAGAAGGGTGGAGTAGAAGTGATTCAGTGTGTGCCAGGAATAGTTCTGCTAGATGACCACTGATGTTTTGGCCCATTGGGAGACCGAAAATTTGAACATATAAGGAGTTGTTGAACTTAAAGAAGTTTGCAGATATTGTAAGTTGGATCAAGCCAATGATGTCAGTTGGTGTTAGTTTTGTGCGTGTGTGTAGGGTGTTGTCCTCTGTGAGTAGTGTGTGCACGATGTCTAATATCCTGGGGGCATCCACGTTTGTGTATAATGAAGTTGCATCTAATGAGGTGAGGATGTCATCTTGGGATGGAGTAGTGTTATTTATTTTCCGGAATAGGTCATCCATATTTTTGATCATACCGATAGACGTTGTTAGTAGTGGTTTGATGAGTTTGGCAACAAATTTAGATAAAGGAGCTGTGGTGGTGTTCTTGTAGGAGACTATGGGTCGTATCGGATAACCGTCCTTGTGGGTTTTGATGTTCCCGAATATAAAGGGGTGCGTGTAGTGCAGGGGTTTGTGTGTCTCATTGTGGTTTTATCTATTTTGTTTTGGCTTTTTAAGGTGCGTAGGGTGCTGTTGATTTGTTTTATGAGGTTGGGGGTAGGATCATTGTGGATTCTTTGGTAGGTGTGTTGGTCGTTTAAGACGGCCATAATTTTGTTGTGGTAATCGGTTTTGTTGATGATAACTACAGTGTCTCTTTTGTCAGCTTTTGTAATCACGATATCTGGGTTCTTCCTTAAAGATAATAGGGCTCTATGTAAGTTGGGGGTAATATTGGGTTTTACTATTATTTTGCTATTAATAATGTTGTTTATTTTTTGGAATATTGTGTCTATAATAGCCGTAATTATAATAATAGTGTTTAAGAGGAGTAACATGGGATTTTTCCCAGAGACTATACTTAATGATAGCGATGTTTCTAAAAGTTAGATCTCTCCGTTATAAAGGGATATTACACACTCAATTTACAGACAAAATGCTAATGTTGGTGGTGATAATGTGAACTTTGAACTTCTTTGGGAGATGGACCGAGTCCTTGACTCTTTATCCCTTCATCTGATTTTGGCTTGTGTGTGAGAGGATTATTGTGAGTAATTTACTCGCTCATTGTGAGCATTGTAAGCTGTATTAGCTGTCTCTTGCAATGGCGGATTTTGGTTTTTTGTGTTTGAATCGATCTGAGGGTTCGTAGTCCGCTGCCTGTCGAATTAGCTGATTTGGGTGATTGTCTGTGAGTGCCAAGAATTTTTCTGTTATGCATGTCATGTCGGTCTTGATATCTGGAAGGTTAGCTTCTTGGTGTAACTGTAGGTTTCTCATGAACGAAGGGGCATTAAATGCCATTCTGAGGCATTTGTTCTGGATCGTCTGTAATCTGTTGATGTTGCTTTGAGCTGTGTGTGCCCAGGTTGGGGTGGTAATGTGCAGTAGATGGCGTTGTATATATATGGTAGTAGTGTCGTAAGTAGTCGGAGAGATATGTGTAGTGGAATAGAGTAGAATGCCATTCTGTGAAGCATCCTTGGAGATGTCACGCAGTAATTTTTTTTTTTTTATGACAATGAAAAGTTTATTATCATGCAAAGTATTTACATATATATGCAATGAGATATGTTTTCTGTAAGATTCAGTATAAAATGTAGAGCGCTTAATTCTTTATAAATATAAACACACATTAAAAAAAAAAACAATAAATATTTATCCATCGTATTAACATACTGTATGGATTGGCATGAATGTGCATACAGTTCGCAAGGATAAAACCAAGTATAATATATATATAAATTCTGTATCTAATACAGATATTTTACTTCTCTACATAAATACAGCACACAAGTTACTGAGTAAATTCTTTTGATATACTTGTTTGCAGGACCGGCTATATGTTGAGGCACCAGCCTAGGGGCGCCGACATCTTAAAAAAAGTAATAGTGTTAGTCGAAGTAACAGTATTACTAACATTGTATTGCCAAAAATGTTGGCACTTTTTTTGGCAATAACTATAAATTGCTTTTAACAATAAAGAATTTTATGATGCCTGTCTTGTCTGACGATGCGTTGATAAAACTAGCCTAAGGGCGCCATATACTCTGGAGCCGGCACTACTTGTTTCTTTGAGAGGTATTTCTGCTTTCTATCTGGAATATTCTGCAGGAGATTATGTTTATCTGAGGAAGATAATAGATGGTGGTGGCTTCGTGGTTTTTTTTCAATATCAGTCGTGAACCAGGTGTAAATTTAACTGTTTATATGTACGTACTTGGAAATATATAAAGATATGAATTTTTATATATAAACGCTTTTTTCGGTTAACGTGTAGAGGCGAGTACACACGACCACTGACTTAAACTGCATGACCAGGGTTTAACCTTTTTGACGGGAGCGGGTGGGTTGGATTTGGATATGGCATCTTTGTGTCCTTGTAATGGCGTTACAAGGTCCGTGTGTGTAATATCCCTCTAATTTCAGTCTTACTATAATGTCTATACAGCGCCGGGTTCAGCCGTCTGTAGGTCAACGAGTTTCTGTCTTTGAATGGCAGTTTCTTGATCAAGTCAGCTAAGTAGAATCTTGGGGTGGCTTTTCCGTAGTGATTATTATACCTATATGTTATGTAGTTTGTTGGCTGTGGTCTTGTTATCTGATACATTGTTCTGGTTACTGTAGGTTGGACTGAAATAACTCTTTAGCATGACTTGGTATTGGCATAGGTGTTTCACCTTAAATATTTTGTGTTCTGTCTTTGCTACCCGTATAAGTGTCGGCTGTTCTCTTTCTTCCCAGAATATCAGTTTTATCATTTTATTTTGCAACGATTGTAATCAGTTAAGTTTGTAGTCTATGTGTAATTGCGTATCTAAAAATGTTTTCGCATAATGCTTTATAGATTAGTATTTTTATGTGTGTCGGAGCAATTTCTTTTAATCAATATAGTTTGCTTGCTATTATCCTGAGTTTGTTGTGCAGATAATTTGTATGGCTGTTCCAACTTTGATCAGTCGAAGTGAAGACCGAGATTGCATGTTGTTTTCGCCTGTGTGATGGTGGTGGTTTTAGGATCAGTGCTATGTGTATAGGAGGATGGATGTCAGATAGTAAGATATTTAGTTTCTATGAGGAGGGTCTGGGGGTTTTTGAATATCATTAGCTTTGTTTTTTCAGGGGTTATATATATATGCCGTTTTCAGTTAGTCAGTTACTGAGCAGATTGATGTGTTGCATATTTGTGTTGTTCGTAATGGATACTATGGTCGTGTGTCTTCCCCGTATTGAAAGATATTGCTTTTTAGGGGAAGATGGCTAATATAGTGTGTGTATATGTTAAACAGAATGTAAGGTAGAACAGATCGTTGTGGTACTCCACGGGTTACCTGTACCTCTTTGCAATGCGCTGATCCCATACCTTTAATGTACTTTCTGTTTTTCATGTATGTTTTGAACCACCTCTGGAGTAGATGACTTCCGATTCCCATGTGTTAGTTTGTTCGGAAAGGTTTGTTTCTTAGCGCTTCTGTTTAGTCGGTAAAACCTTCCAGGAGTGTTTCTGCTTCTTTATATTTTTGAAAACCATGCTATATTTTTGGGATGATTTGGAATTTTTCAGTGTATGTGGAACGTTTGCGATGCACAATACCTTCCGTTATTTGGTAGATTACAGACAATGTGGCGATGGGTCTGTAATTCCTAATAATGTTTCTTTTTCCACGTTTGTGTACGGGAGTGATTAATGCAGCCTTTAGTGTTTCAGGCATATGTCCCGTTTCGAAGACTTATTTAACAGTTTTAGTATAACAGTAAAAAACAATCAACTAACATTAGTTAGTTGATTGTTTTTGATGTCTTTTTGTCTTGCCCTTTGTTTGATTTAATTTGATGAATTGCAAGTGGTATTGCAAGCAAAATTGAAAGAATGTATTTTTTTCGGATCCGACATCAGGAAACGTATGAAGGATAAACTGTTTGAAGAAAAAATGGCAACTGTTGAAAAAGAAGTGGAAAGCTTTGAAAGAGGTGGTGAACAAATTTTTAGTAAATCAAAAGGACCCTTACTGTAAATGATTGTGCAAGACATGCTACAGAAATTCCAGGATTTGTGATGCTCCATGAGCTTAAAAGTGAACTATGCCCACTCTCATTTACACTACTATCCTGAGAATCTGGGAATTGTCAGTGAAGAGCAAGGAGAGCGATTCCACCAAGACATCAAGAGGATGGAAAGAATTTATCACGGCAGGTGGAATGTCAACATGATGGCGAACTATTGCTGGATGTTGTACAGAGATGACACGCGAAATGAATTTCACAGAAAAAGTTCAAAAAGAAGCTTTGAAGGTAAAAGAAAAAGACACCAAAACGAAATATAAAGTATGCACTAAAGATTTGTCTTTAATTAAAATTTTTTTTCCAATACTTTCATTCCAAAAATGTTTACGGTTAATTTTAAATACTGTTATTTTACTTAATATAATGCGTTCTGTTAAAGCTATTTTACTGTAATATTGAAATCCATGTTAAGAAAAATCCTTACGTGATAGAGAAAAATGGAAGAAAGATTTGAAATCAGCAGTCAAAAATAAATCTGAAACAGTTTCGGATTTATTTTTGACTGCTTCGAATTTTGCAGTCTTGTGTAATAAATCATAAAGTAAATTATTTAAACAATTCGTTGGTAAACATATAATATTACCATTTATAAAGACGAAAGCAATTTTTCAAGCTAAGAAATGGATGCTCTTGTTTATTTTTAAATAAAGTATGAAATCTTGGCTGAATATTTGGTGCTGCAGGACGTACATGTATAGCATCTTCGACGTTTTTCAGAGTTCATCGATATTTTGATTTTATAATCATCAGTGCTGAGAATGCCGCTTCGCATAAATACCTGGTACAAAATAGCAGAAGTATGTTTAGGGCCAATTCAGAAATTGTTGGAAATTCTGTCCTGATCGCAAACCAAAATTCATTTAACGACTTTTTAGGAAACTCAAGTTTTAAACCTGTGTTCCTTGATAACTCGGCAAATTCTTGAACTTTTAATGGTAGATGACTGACGTTTTTGATTTCAATGGGTATGGTTAATGAACCAAATTTAGGTTTTTAGAATCAAAATTTGAAGGGAAGTATTTCTGAAATTGTGTTGTCTCCTGGCACTTCAGATGATCAATTATTACTCTAACAGTAAAATCTTTGGGAAGGTTCTTTTCCATTATAAAATCACCTGTAGCTGTAAACATTTGTGAAGAATCATTTTCCAGTCTATTCTTTCATATGTTAACTTTTTTAATAAAACTTTCAATTTTTTCTTTTTTTCTTAAAGCGACGTGTTTAAATCATCGAGTTTTCGAAAATATCCAACAAATAACACATTTTTGAAAGCCAAGAAATCCGATTTTGAAAACTTCTGATCAGTCAAAAAAATAACAACCTCATCTTTAAATTTCAATAATCGGTTTAAACTTCGCCCTCTGCACCTGTAGTAATGCGGTTTTGTAAACGGAATCCCTGTCTTTGCAAAAGTTTGAAAACAAACGACTGTTAAAGGCATGGCTTTTAATGAAGTTAGTGATTTTGATAGGGTGATTCTGGTGTTATTTTTAAATCTAACTCTGGTGATATTTTTTTGGCTACGAGTGCCTACCGATGGATCATGCAGTGTGCAAAAGTGATATGTTCATTTCCACCAGCTTTAACTTTTGCTACAAATCCAACATTCTCTCCCATCATTGCTCCAGCACTGTCTTTACAGACTCCGACGCAATCTTTCCACTGTAGACCTACATTTGTGAAAAATTCATCGACTTTAAGCAATATATCTTCCCATCTTGTGTGCCCTTCAAAAGGCGACAAAACACTAATTCCTCATGTATGCTTCCTTCATAAACATAACATAAAGTAATAACTGTGCCATGTTTGAAATATCAGACTTGGAGTCGTCCTTAAGCCTAGTAATAAGCTGCTGGACTTGGTCATTACTAACTTCAGAAATTCTTTTGGAAACAGTATCATTCCACAAAGAAATTTTACGAATTTCATCCCCGTACTTTCACCCATGAACTATTTCTGACATTTTAATAGCAAAAGCAACACAAAACCTCCTATCGCGTAGGGCTTTTCAGTTTTTGCAATTAAATAGGAACTTTCATAATATGCAAGTAAATACTTATCGTTGACAGTCACAAATTTCTCAAAGCCTTGTTTTTCTTTATTCGAAGATTTTAAAAGTGGTTCAAAATATTCCTTTAGTTTATTGCAGTACGCTGCATTGGCTGATTTCATGATCTGTGAAGCCAAAACTTCATTACAAATTAAGCAAAGAGGTTTTTTCATACCATCATGATTATTAGAAGTAAATCTATATTGCAAAAATTTTTCGACATATTTTCTTTATCTTGTCAATTTAGATGTGCTACAATCTGGTAGCGAAGACGCTGCCGCATTGTCATTATCAGTTTTTTACCACTTCAGTCTAAATTTAGCCATTTATTCATAACCAAAATATATTTTTTCGGTTGTCGGTATGCATGACGCTAGGAAAATATTAAATGTCTTTATTTTCCGTAATTAAACTATTATGTTTCTGTAAGAGCAGAAAACTTTTTATGTACAGTAAACCCCCTGCAATTCATAACACAGAGTAGTGTCGAATCTGAGCCGAGGTGTTTCTGTCAGCGTCCGTTTTCGTTGCGTGACGGCATGAACAGTGCAAAGCGCGTATGTTGTGTGTTCAGAACAAAGGCTGCAGTGAAGTCGGGCGATGCATCACGAACAAGAGCTGCCGAAAACTCTAGGATTCATTATGCGTTTGATTTTAAATTAATCTTTTGTCGTTATGCGTTTGATTTTAAATTAATCTTTTGTCGTTATGCGTTCAGACACTTTTTACTGCTGCCAATATTTTGCGATCCAACATTCAGTTACGCCACCCACAGTTTAAGAAGCTTTGGTCTATATGCTATCAAAATTTACTTTCTGTTATATATATATACTTTATATATATATATATATATATATATATACTTTATATATATATATATATATATATATATATATATATATATACAGGGTATCCCAAAATATATATATATATATATATATATATATATATATATATATATATATATATATATATATATATATATATATATATATACCAGGCAATTTTAAACTTGGTTTTACTCCATATGGAGTAAAACCAAGTTTAAAAATTGCTTGGTATCTTTAACATAATTTTACCCAAGGTAAAAATACTTTCTACATATATATATATATATATATATATATATATATATATATATATATATATACAGGGTATCCCAAAATTCACCCAAGAAGTAATTTTGATAGAAAACACAGTGTTTTAATTAAAAATTGTAATTTCTTATTGATTCATAAAGTATACGGTATAGGGTAATGCATGGAATAGCAAATCGGGTAAATGGCCTCCACGGCATTGCTGGCACATACACACTCTTTTGTCGAAATTTTCCATGACCGTTTTCATAAATGTGGCTGAATTTAGTTGATACAGCGCTCAATTTCCTCCTTCAAGGCGTGGGTGGTCGTGGGCTTGTTGGCATAAACTTTAGACTTCAAAAAACCCCAAAGAAAAAAGTCCAACGGCGTTAACTCACATGATCTGGGCGGCCAATTCTGATCACCAAAACGGGAAATTACACGACCAGGAAATGACTCTTGCAGTAATTGAATTGTTTCTCGGGCTGTATGGCAAGTGGCACCGTCTTGTTGAAACCACATGTCGTCCACATCCATATCTTGCAATTTACGCACAAAAAACTGGATTATCATGTCGCGATAGCGAGCACCATTAACTGTTATTGCCTTACCAGCCGCATTTTCGAAGAAGAATGGACCGACGATGCCTTCAGCCCAAAATCCGCAACAAACAATGACACGTTGTGGATGCATTTGTTTTCAACAATCAATCGTGGATTTTCTGAACCCCCCAAATGCAACAATTTTGTCGATTAACGAAGCCATCAAGATGAAAATGAGCCTCATCGCTGAAGATGATTTTGTTCGAAAAATAAGCATCCACTTGTTGTTCCATAATCCATTCAATGAACTCTCTTCGCTGTGTGTGGTCAGTAGGCTTCAGTTCTTGAGTCAATTGAACTTTGTAAGCATAAAGATGCAAATATTTCGTGAGAATACGCTGTAGAGAGCCTCAAAATGCTCAATTCAAGACCACGGTGCCGAATTGATGTTCCTGGACTCTCACGAACTGCTTCGATGTTTTGTGTTGAACGACTTGTTGAAGGACGGCCAGAGTGTATAAGATCACTAATTAATCCGATTTCCTTGAATTTTTTAATTAATCTTTTCACAGTTGATGAAGTTAAATCACTATTCCGACCATATTTTGTACGAAAATTGCGAACTGTAGCTGCTAAACCTTCATTATTTTTAAAATATTGCTCAACAATGAAAATGCGTTGTTCCTTCGTGTAGCGCTCCATTTTTAATAACCCTGAAGTGACAGCTGTCAGGCTGTCTTTTTTTTCTCGTTGGCAACACTTTACCGCACAAATGACGCTACATTTAAATCTTGCGTGAATTTTGGGACACCCTTTATATGTATAACATGGCTTATTTATTTCAAAAAGGTAGTCAAGATCATATATCAACTTAAAAAAATCAACATTTTATTTACTATTAAATGAAATTAGGAAGAACTTAATATTAAATAACGAAATAATGTGGATATGGAAGAAATATTTCAAATAGCAGGAGAAGAAGAAAGCGCAAGGAGCCATCCCTGGAAGTTGTGCAAGGGTATGTTGATATTTCGTCTCGCAACGAAAGTTTTATCACATTTGTAATTAATATTTACAATACAATATCTTAAAACTGTAACTGAAGGAAGTTTTCATAGTCATGAGTTTCAGGTGGATTACATTTGTAATTAATATTTACAATAACTTAACTCTTACCGAAGAAAGTTCAGTCTGTTATTTTCATAAATTTCAGGTGGATTACAATAATGTAATCTGACAATGATGCTTAATTTTCTCGGTGCAAAAAAATTACCGCGGTTTGTTTAGTCAATGAATGGATCAAATATAAGTTTATGTATATGTATGATCCAATAGTTATGACCCAGTAGGTGAATTAATATTTACTTTCAAACAAAAATGAACACCACCTTACTCACGAATTAAAAACAATCCCGCTGCAGACATGAGTCGACGAAAGTTTTCAGTAAACACTGTCTCTTTATGTAACAGACATGAAAGCAATGAACTAAGCGATTTCATATCATGCTTTCAAATCTATTAAATATAATTTAAATTAATATTAAGAGAATTATGTATTATGAAGAGCTTAGTAGACCTGAAAAGGCCAATCGAGAAATGGACGATCAGGATCCCTTTATTAGAATTTGGTGGCGCTGAAAAGGGCCGTTGTATTTTGCAGTTCCCCAATTTAGGATTTCTTTTCTGTCTTTTTGGGTAGAAGCACAGCCTGGATGTTAGGAAGAACACCACCTTGTGCAATAGTCACTCCTGAAAGCAATCGGTTCAACTCTTCATCATTTCGGATGGCCAATTGAAGGTGACGAGGGATGATCCTACTCTTCTTGTTGTCGCGAGCTGCATTTCCCGCCAATTCAAGGACTTCATCGGCCAAGTATTCGAGCACAGCGGCCAGATACACCGGAGCACCAGCACCTACACGCTCGGTATAGTTACCCTTACGTAAGAGACGATGAATACAACCAACGGGAAACTGAAGCCCGGCACGACTAGAAGGAGACTTGCTCTTTCCCTTCACTTTTCCTCCTTTACCACGGCCAGACATCTTTCGATGATTGTTAGCGGAAACAACAGAATTACTGACGAGAGTCAATGACCAAAAACTGATAACTTCTGTGGCTTGATGGATATCAATCCCGTGGATTCTGATCCCTTCATCGGTATGAAAAAGACTTATATTAGAGGTTAGCGAGCACTTGGCTCACCCTGATTAGGGAAATGCGGAAGCGCCTGAGCCGAAAGGTAGTGCAGCTTTCGGGCGCTTAGAAAACTCCTGAATGAGTTGCTTGGAATGAAAAGCTGCTTAGGTGAAAAAGTAGCGGTGGTGTTACGAAGTAATGTGGAAATATCTGGGATATCATTGAGAAGATGACTTGAGTATTCCTGAGGAATTTCTTAGTGTCGGCTTGGCTGGGGTTCATGTTGCTAAAGGCTATTAGCATCTCCCCTAGTGAGGCAGCAAGAATCTGTGCAGAATTTTCACTGTAAGCTGTCGAGGCTATGGGTAAAATCCGCGGAGAGACCGCAGAAGCGTATGTTTTATCGGCGGGAACTCTCCGCACTGTGACTTCCGGCGAAGGTTTCGTGGCTTGATTCTGAGTGGGCGGAGCCAACGCCGCTCTTTTAAAGGCTGCTCAATACACTCTTCTAACCTACGGAAGTCAAGAGCGGCGTTGGCTCCGCCCACTCTGAATCAAACCACGAAACCTTCGCCGGAAGTCACAGTGCGGAGAGTTCCCGTCGATAAAACATACGCTTCTGCGATCTCTCCGCGGATTTTACCCATAGCCTCGACAGCTTACAGTGAAAATTCTGCACAGATTCTTGCTGCCTCACTAGGGAAGATGCTAATAGCCTTTAGCAACATGAACCCCAGCCAAGCCGACACTAAGAAATTCCTCAGGAATACTCAAGTCATCTTCATGATCACCCAATGACATGCTCTCCTGCATCTGGATGCTGATATCCCATATATTTCCAGATTGCTTCGTAACACTACCGCTACTTTTTTACCTAAGAAGCTTTTCATTCCAAGCAACTCATTCAGGAGTTTTCTAAGCGCCCGAAAGCTGCACTGCCTTTCGGCTCAGGCGCTTCCGCATTGCCCTAATCAGGGTGAGCCGAGTGCTCGCTAACCTCTAATACAAGTCTTTTTCATACCGATGAAGGGATCAGAATCCACGGGATTGATATCCATCAAGCCACAGAAATTATCAAATATCATTATTGAATTCTGCTGGATTAGTTTAAGTTTCATTCAGTACAGACGTGTTTATCAGCGCTCCTTGAAGTATTACAGCAGTGATTAAGTGTTGTTTTTAATGATTAGTTCAGAGTTCCTTTCAACATTAAAATTAAAATAGTGATTATTGGATGTTTTTCTACAGCGTGCTCGATCATCAGAGCAGGTAAGACTTTTTATTTTCATCTTCAAAAACATTTTCCAGGCCTTCTCCTGTTCCCCGCCCTGTGCAGCACTCAGTGGTTGAAGGGACAAGGCAGGTCCTTCCCCCACTTCAAGTCTAGATTTAATTATGGATTCATCATATGAGGATCTCTCCTTCAAAGAACTTCTAGCTATCTTTCGACAATTTGGTAACATCTTACACTCAAAATTGCTAGGAAAGGTAAAAGTTCATCAGATTATGGAGGTGGAGACAGAAGACACTGAAACTTCCGAACTTTCTCCTCGCCTTACACATGACAGCGCCAATTCCTCCGCCACAACAACTGACATAGATTCTAATGATTACCAGGAAGTCAGCAGAAAGAAGAGAAAGAAAGAGTCTCTTGCTGCAGAACCTGAATTTGCTCCTCATATGAACACATCAGCACAATCTAGTGCAAGGATGGAGAAAAATATACCGACACAGCCCAAAGAGAAGATCCCACCAGTAGTCTTGCGATCTAAGGAAAAATGGTCGTTGCTTGCAGAGACGATGAAGAAAAATAACATCAAGTTCTCATCAGCCAAAAAAACACATGATGGAGTCCGCATACAGCCTGAAGGAACAACGGACTACCGCCAGCTCACCAGACTTATGGACGATCATATATTTCCATACCATACTTACCAACTTAAAAGTGAAAAGAACCTCAAGGTAGTGATCAGAGGATTGGTAGAAAGAGTTGAACCGATTGCTTTCAGGAATGACTATCGCACAAGGTGGTGTTCTTCCTAACATCCAGGCTGTGCTTCTACCCAAAAAGACAGAAAAGAAATCCTAAATTGGGGAACTGCAAAATACAACGGCCCTTTTCAGGGCCACCAAATTCTAATAAAGGGATCCTGATCGTCCATTTCTCGATTGGCCTTTTCAGGTCTACTAAGCTCTTCATAATACATAATTCTCTTAATATTAATTTAAATTATATTTAATAGATTTGAAAGCATGATATGAAATCGCTTAGTTCATTGCTTTCATGTCTGTTACATAAAGAGACAGTGTTTACTGAAAACTTTCGTCGACTCATGTCTGCAGCGGGATTGTTTTTAATTCGTGAGTAAGGTGGTGTTCATTTTTGTTTGAAAGTAAATATTAATTCACCTACTGGGTCATAACTATTGGATCATACATATACATAAACATATATTTGATCCATTCATTGACTAAACAAACCGCGGTAATTTTTTTGCACCGAGAAAATTAAGCATCATTGTCAGATTACATTATTGTAATCCACCTGAAATTTATGAAAATAACAGACTGAACTTTCTTCGGTAAGAGTTAAGTTATTGTAAATATTAATTACAAATGTAATCCACCTGAAACTCATGACTATGAAAACTTCCTTCAGTTACAGTTTTAAGATATTGTATTGTAAATATTAATTACAAATGTGATAAAACTTTCGTTGCGAGACGAAATATCAACATACCCTTGCACAACTTCCAGGGATGGCTCCTTGCGCTTTCTTCTTCTCCTGCTATTTGAAATATTTCTTCCATATCCACATTATTTCGTTATTTAATATTAAGTTCTTCCTAATTTCATTTAATAGTAAATAAAATGTTGATTTTTTTAAGTTGATATATGATCTTGACTACCTTTTTGAAATAAATAAGCCATGTTATACATATAAAGGGTGTCCCAAAATTCACGCAAGATTTAAATGTAGCGTCATTTGTGCGGTAAAGTGTTGCCAACGAGAAAAAAAAGACAGCCTGACAGCTGTCACTTCAGGGTTATTAAAAATGGAGCGCTACACGAAGGAACAACGCATTTTCATTGTTGAGCAATATTTTAAAAATAATGAAGGTTTAGCAGCTACAGTTCGCAATTTTCGTACAAAATATGGTCGGAATAGTGATTTAACTTCATCAACTGTGAAAAGATTAATTAAAAAATTCAAGGAAACCGGATTAATTAGTGATCTTATACACTCTGGCCGTCCTTCAACAAGTCGTTCAACAGAAAACATCGAAGCAGTTCGTGAGAGTCCAGGAACATCAATTCGGCACTGTGCTCTTGAATTGAGCATTTCGAGGCTCTCTACAGCGTATTCTCACGAAATATTTGCATCTTTATGCTTACAAAGTTCAATTGACTCAAGAACTGAAGCCTACTGACCACACACAGCGAAGAGAGTTCATTGAATGGATTATGGAACAACAAGTGGATGCTTATTTTTCGAACAAAATCATCTTCAGCGATGAGGCTCATTTTCATCTGGATGGCTTCGTTAATCGACAAAATTGTCGCATTTGGGGGGTTCAGAAAATCCACGATTGATTGTTGAAAACAAATGCATCCACAACGTGTCATTGTTTGTTGCTGATTTTGGGCTGAAGGCATCGTCGGTCCATTCTTCTTCGAAAATGCGGCTGGTAAGGCAATAACAGTTAATGGTGCTCGCTATCGCGACATGATAATCCAGTTTTTTGTGCGTAAATTGCAAGATATGGATGTGGACGACATGTGGTTTCAACAAGACGGTGCCACATGCCATACAGCCCGAGAAACAATTCAATTACTGCATGAGTCATTTCCTGGTCGTGTAATTTCCCGTTTTGGTGATCAGAATTGGCCGCCCAGATCATGTGACTTAACGCCGTTGGACTTTTTTCTTTGGGGGTTTTTGAAGTCTAAGGTTTATGCCAACAAGCCTTATTTGTTGTTTATGCCAACAAGCCTTATTTGTTGTTTATGCCAACAAGCCTCACCAGACTTATGGGCGATCATATATTTCCATACCATACTTACCAACTTAAAAGTGAAAAGAACCTCAAGGTAGTGATCAGAGGATTGGTAGAAAACATAACATCAGAAGAAATAGCTACTGACCTTAGAGTACAAGGCTTAGAGCCGATCAAGATTTCTCGAATGTATCGAGCAGACAAGGTCCCCATGCCTCTAGTCTTAGTAGAGATCAGTAAAGAACAGAGAGAAATTTGTGATCTCAAAATAGTCTGCAACTTGGTCATCAAGACCGAGCCACTGAGAAGAAAGGCATCGGCTGGTCAATGCCATCGCTGCCAAAAATTTGGGCATGCGCAAATGTTATGCAGAGCAGACTACAAGTGTGTGAAGTGCGGTGGCAACCATCCCTCGCACATTTGCGTCAAGCCAAAGACCCCACCTGCTAAATGTGCGAACTGCAGTGGCCCACATCCTGCAAACTACAAGGGTTGTTCTCTCCACCCCTCAAACCTTCAAAAGCCTAGACAGGAGTTAACCCAGCCCACTGAGAAAAATATTGTGAGATCTGTGCCTGAAATCAGAGTGCGAAAAGTTACACCAAAAAAATCTCATGCTTCTGTGGTTTCCTTGAGTATCACTGAGGTACTCCCTGCAACTAGCATTCAAAATTCTTCAGCAATACTCGCTGCCTCACTTGGGGAGATGCTAATGGCCTTCAGCAAAACAAATCCAAGCCAGGCCGACACCAACAAATTCCTTAGGAATAATCATGTCATCTTCTCCATGATTAATGACTAATCCGACTTCAACAACAAATTCTATGCAGATAATATTGTGGAATGCAAACGGTCTCAACAGCAAAATTTTGAAATTACAGGAACTTACAGATCATTTGCAAATTGATATTCTCCTCATTAACGAGACTCACCTACGTCCCTGCGATAATCCCAAACTCAGAAACTACTCGTTACTTAGAAATGACAGACTTAATGTCAGAGGTGGAGGCACTACCATCTTTGTCAGCAGAAACATTCGCTATAATCAGATTAAGAAGATTTATACATCTAACCTCGAGGAGACAGGCATAGAAATTCATACCAACAATGCAGGCAGCTTAAGGATTTATTCTGTATACAACCCTCCCGGCAAACCTCTACTCCCCTCTGATCTCTCTCAGCTACTAGATGCAAATGAAGCAATAATTGTAGCAGGAGATCTTAATTCCAAGCATCCTTTATGGAAAAGTTAAAAGCAAAAGTTTTAACAACAACGGAATGATCCTCTACAACTTTGCCTTGAAGAGAAATATTGTTATTGCAGGCCCGATTGAGCCATCACATGACGGAGCGATCGGCAGACCTGATGTTTTGGATATTGCTATTTTTAACAATATTTCTCATCAATTCCGACTTCAATTGGTTGACGAGCTAAGCTCAGATCACAATCCAGTACTCTTAAGTTTAGTGGAGGAGCCTGAGCTCATTCCCAGCCAATCTCACACTAACTTTGCAAAATTCAAGGCTAAAATGAACACTATTAAAGACTCAGTACCTACTATTTCCACCCGCGAAGAAATTGACGTGGCAGTCAACAATCTTGAATGTAAAATACACTCTGGCTTATCCGCAGCTTGCTCTTTTTCCACCCCAGCTCAAGTTAACTTACTTCCTGCAGAAATCCTTACTCTGATAAGGAACAAAAATAGGCTCAGATGCCGCTATCACAACACGCTATCTCCACAAGACCGTCGAGAACTAAATAGAGCGTCCAACCTAGTCCGTTATGCTTTAAAAGATCACAGAAACCAGCAATGGGAAAGAAAACTCTGTTCTCTCAAAACTGAAGATAATTCTCTGAGGAAGTTGAATAAAGCTCTCCGTACAGATCGCTCTAACATCCAGCCCATTCACGGAGAAAGAGGTCTTGTTTACAGAGGTAACGAAAAGCAGAAGCTCCCGTTGAGGCTCTCCAACTTCAGTGCTATCCTAATTATGCACAAGCGGATCTAGTCTTCATAGAAAACATACATCGTATATTACGCTCTGTGCTTCGGCAATCTTGTAGCTGTGAAAATATCTGTCCCACCTCACCTAAAGAGGTCTATTCAATCATTAAGAAGCTTTAAAACAAAAAAGCCCCTGGTCCAGACGAAATTACCAACAAAACAATTAAAGCCCTCCCACACAAAGCTGTCATGCATTTAGTAGCCATTATTAATGCAATTCTGAGAATTAATTATTTCCCCTCAAGATGGAAACAAGCTGATATATTTCTTATTCTCAAGCCTAGTAAGGCACCTCAGATGTCACAAAGCTATAGACCTATAAGTCTTCTATCATGCCTAGGAAAAATAGCAGAAAGAGTCATTCTCAACCGACTTAATGAGGAGGTGAATAAAAATAACAGAATTCCGAAAGAACAATTTGGTTTCCTTACTGGACATAGCACTACACAGCAAATTCACAGACTGATTGTGTTCATCACTACAGGCTTTAACTGGAAACAGCACACAGGAGCTATCTTTCTAGATGTTGCTAAAGCTTTCGATAAGGTGTGGCACAAAGGTCTCATCTATAAATTAATTGCAACCAACATCCCACTTTATCTTACCAAAATCATTAACTTCTTTCTACAGGACCGTAAAATTCAAGTCAAGTTGCGTGGAATTAGATCCTCACTGAAAAAAATCACTGCAGGTGTCCCTCAAGGCTCGCTGCTCTCACCACTGCTTTTTAACATCTTTGTTTCTGATGTTCCTAGCACATCACTAATCACTATAGCTAGTTATGCGGATGATATGGCAATTCTTAGCAGATCTCTCAGGCCTAATATAGCTACTCAGCGATTACAAACTGCAGTAACAAATTTAGACGACTGGTTCAAAAAATGGAGAATATCTGTAAATGCCGATAAAAGCACTGCCATTCTATTCACAAGAAGACATGCATCTCACTTTGGAGAGGTTAAACTTTTTAACTCAGCCATCCCATGGAGATCTAGCACCAAATATCTAGGCATTCAACTTGATAACCATTTAAACTTTAACTCCCACATAGTTTATGCATGCAAAAAAGCAAACTGCAATTGTACAACTCTATTTTCTCCTCAATAGAAGAAGTCAATGCAGCCCTGATAACAAACTACGGATCTACAAAACAATTATCAGACCATCGTTAACTTACGGATCGCCAGCCTGGGGTCAAACTTCCCCCACTAACATCAAAAAGCTACAAATTATTCAAAACAAGTGCCTCCGTATGATCTTCAACGCTCCGTGGTTTGTCAGAAATGCTCACTTACATTGCGATGCCGATATTCCAGATATTCCCACTTTCCTCCAAAACAGTGCTGCTGCTTATTTTGCCAAAGCAGCTGTTCATCCAAATCAACTCATTGAAGAGTCATCTAATTATGAAGAACACGATAGGCGGAAACATAAGCGCCCGAAAGCTGCTTTGCTTATCGATTCTGGTGCCTCTAAATAGGGTGAGCCAGGTGCTCGCTAACCTTTAATACAAGACTATTTCATACCGATTAAGGGATCGAAGTCCATGGGACTGTTATCCATCAAGCCATATCAAGTTATCAGGTTTTACTATCTTGAGTTTACTATTGTATCGCAAGTTGTACCGTAAAAGATGTCAGGCCGTGGTAAAGGAGGAAAAGTGAAGGGAAAGAGCAAGACTCGTTCTAGTCGTGCCGGGCTTCAATTTCCCGTTGGTCGTATTCATCGTCTCTTACGTAAGGATAACTATGCCGAGCGTGTAGGTGCTGGTGCTCCAGTGTATCTGGCCGCTGTGCTCGAATACTTGGCCGATGAAGTCCTTGAATTGGCGGGAAATGCAGCTCGAGACAACAAGAGGAGTAGGATCATCCCTCGTCAACTTCAGTTGGCCATCCGTAATGATGAAGAGTTGAACCGATTGCTTTCAGGAGTGACTATTGCACAAGGTGGTGTTCTTCCTAACATCCAGGCTGTGCTTCTACCCAAAAAGACAGAAAAGAAATCCTAAATTGGGAAACTGCAAAACACAACGGCCCTTTTCAGGGCCATCAAATTCTGATAAAGGGAACCTGATCGTATATTTCTCAATGGGCCTTTTCAGGTCTACTAAGCTCTTCATAATACATAATTCTCTTAATTTTAATTAATTTTGATTTAAGTCGTAGATTTGAAAGCATGATATGAAATAGGTTCGTTCATTGATTTCACGTCTGCTACATCAAAGGACAGTGTTTACTGAAAATTTTCATCGCCTTATCGCTGCAGCCGGATTGTTTTTAATCCGTGAGAAAGGCATTTATTTTTTGGCCCGAAGGTAAATATTTATTAATAAAGCGTTTCTTCCAATCACTGACGAAACAAACACCGATAATTTGTTTTTTTCCCTACCGAGAAAAATTATGCCTAATTCAATGATAAAACTTCCGCTGCGAGACGAAATGTCAACCATAGGGGAAATATATTTAATTAGCGTGAAATGTAGACTTGTGTTTAAGGGATGTGCTCGTCGGTTATAATTTCACGTTCAGCGCATTTCCAATGAAGGAAGATACACAAGTAGTGGTGTGTATATAAGTGGGCACTCACTCTACAAATCTCTGTCTCCACCACTTAATTCACTAACCACTCCAACCAATACTAAAAATTAATAAAAAGTTAGGTATGTTATGAATGCATGAAACATAAAATATATGTAGATAGTCTATTTCATCACCTTCTACCATGATTAGGAGAGTTGATGATTTATTGAGGGAGGCGCGTATTGATTATCTGGATGTGATATTATATTACAGTGATATACTACAGTGATATATTATAGTGATACTACTGGGATATAGTGATGTGCGAACCAACTCGATTCCGAGGATTGGATTTGGATGAAAACTTGTTCAGCGAAAGGTAAGGTCTCGCTACTAATTTACTTAGTAAGTTAGACTTTGTAACTGACCAGTAAATTACCCCCCCCACACACACACACACGCATTCTAACTGGACAGACATGGACGTCACCGATTAACTTGTTCAAGCCTTTACCAAAGATCAGCTACTTAACCTATTCAAGAAAATTCTGAAAAGGTTTGACACAGAATTCCCAGGATACATAAACATTTACACACATGTCAACGATCAAGAGGGAGACGAAGAGGAAACAGAGGCCGAACTCACAAACACATCATCACACACAACCGATAGACAGTTAGACTTCCAAGATGAACAGGCACCCAAGAGACGGAAGACAGAACAAGAACACATGGAAGAAGACGTAACACCACAGAACACAGAAATCAAAACTGAAAAGGTCCCACCAGTCATCCTCCGGGATAAAGAGAAGTGGACTTGAGTCTCGAAATCACTAGGCGAACAAAACATAAAATTCTCGACTGCCAGAAACACAGACGACGGTGTAAAAATTCAGTCAGATACAGTCACCGACTACCGCAAAATGACGAAGATGTTGGACAACGCCAAGCTGCCCTTCCACACCTTCTCACTGCCAAGTGAGAAAAACCTTAAACTGGTCCTCAGAGGGGTTGCTGAGGGCATCACAATCGACGAGATCACTGCTGACCGAATCAAACAAGGCCTGACACCAGTCAAAGTCAGCAGAATGATAAGATCTGACAAAAAGCCAATGCCACTTGTGCTTGTTGAAATAAGCAATACCCAAAAAAGGATTTATGAAATCACAGATATCTGCAGGCTCAAAATAACAACTGAGCCGCTAAGGAAAAAGGCATCGGCAGGGCAATTCCATAGATGCCAAAAGTTCGGACACGCACAAAAACTGTGCAGAGCAGCAAACAGATGTCTGAAATGTGGCGAGTGACACCAGACCAACACCTGTACCAAACCTCGCACAACTCCTGCACAATGTGCTAACTGTGGAGGACCCCACCATGCCAATTACAAGGGGTGCATGTCCCACCCACGAAATCGTGGGATAACAAAAACTACCCTCAGACCTCCTCCCGGTAACAACTCCACTACCAAGCAGGCAACTCACCCTTCATCTCAGTTCACACCAACAACACAGCCAACCAACATGACAAAAACGTATGCTGAGGATGCACGACCTAAGAACCCCACATCCTACGAACAGCGAGGCTCCAAATTAGAAAAAATCTTAACTGCCTCGCTTGCCACCATGGTGCAAGCGAGGCAGTTAAGATTTAGCAATTTAGCATGACAAGCCCCTCACCATCCTCCAGAAAGAGATTCCTACAAGGAACACAAACCATCCTAACTGCCCTCTCTCATGAATTGAAAACACAAACCAAACTCACTAAAGATTGTAGCTTGGAATGCAAATGGAATAACAAATAAAATCCTGGAACTCCAAGAATTTGCATCCAGATACAAACCTGACATCATTCTATTCAACGAAACACACCTCAGACCAGCAAATAACCCAAGACTCCGAGGCTTTATCATGTACAGAAAGGATTCACTTGGTTCAAGAGGAGGAGGCACTGCTGTCTACATAAAAAGCTACTTAAACCATAACACAGTAACTGACCTCCCAACTATGAACCTACAGGTGACAGGAGTGGAGGTACACACCAGCAACGCAGGCAGTCTAAAGATGTACGCAGCGTACAACCCACCTGGAATCCCACTACTCATATCTGACCTAGACTCCATCCTCGGATCCAAAGACTCCATAAACTTAGCAGTAGATCTCAACTCCAAGCATACAGACTGGTTTAGCTCATCCATTAACACCAAAGGACACATTTTATACAACTATGCAAGGCACAACTATGCCATCGTGGTTGGACCTACTGAGCCAACTCACCACAGCCCAACAGGAAGATCAGATGTTTTGGACATCGTAATACGTAAAACCATCCCATACCAATACCAACTAGAAACAATAGAAGAACTTTCATCAGACCACAACCCCATTCAGCTCAGGCTAGGCAATCAAGAACAGTTCTCACCCCAGCACTCCTTTATAGCTTGGAACAAACTCTCAAAAACTCAACCAGAATACATTGGTCCACCACCCATCATACACAAAAAAGAAGAGATAGATACAGCCATAATCATGCTAACAAGCCAAATGCAGAAAGCAATAGCCTCAGTAAAGCAAACCACTCTCCACTACACCACCAACAGGATCCCAGAAGAAATTATGGACCTGATTAGAACCAAGAACAGAGCAAGAAAGAGATATCACAACACTAGAGCACCACAGGACAAAACAACACTAAACAAACTCAACAGAAAAGTCAGAGAAGCTCTACAAAACAACCGAAATCAAGAATGGGAAACCAAATTAACCACACTCAACCCAGAAGATCACTCCATATGGAAAGTCTTAAAAATCCTACGCACCAAAAGGCAGCCCTTACCTCCTATACAAACCAAACAAGGAATAGCACACACAGACAAGGAAAAGGCAGAAGCCCTCATAGACAACCTGGAGGAGCAGTGCAGCCCATCGTACAAAAGTTTTAACATTAATTTCATCTATAAAGTTCATCACCATGTCAGGAAAACATTAATTCTCACTGATACCTCAGAATCCATCTCCCCCACTACCCCAGGGAAATCATAGCACAACTGAACAACAAAAAGGCTCCAGTCCATGATAGTATCACCAACAGAACACTAAAGTTGCTTCCAAGAAAAGCAATAATACATATTATTAACATAGCAAACGTGATCATCAGATTTCAGCACTTCCCGACAACCTGGAAAACAGCAGATATCATACCTATCAAAAAGGCAGGCAAGAATCCTTAACTTCCAGAAAGCTACAGACCCATTAGCATTTAAGTTCCCAATAAAACTAATCAGACTAATTAAAGTACACCTAAGTGACAGACACATGCAAATCAAACTAAATGGAACAGTCATCCAAACGCAAGATCCGTGCAGGCGTGCCGCAGGTCTCCCTCTTAACACCTCTACTGTTCTCGGTCTATGCAGCTGATATCCGCCCAAACCCGAGAAATATCATAACAGCATTATATGCGGATGACACTGCGATACTTTCAAGATCTCGCAACCCTCAGCTAGCAATTAGAAGGCTGCAAGGCAGCATCAATACACTAGAAACTTGGCTAACAGATTGGAGGATCCAGATAAACCCCCTGAAAAGTTCTGCTGAGCAATTCTGCAGAAGCAAAGTCACCAGCAAGGATGACATCCAGCTCCACGGACTCAAGATCCCATGGGTAACAGAAGTACCGTATCTTGGTGTGAAACTGGATAGCAAACTGCTATTTAGTAATCACATCAAACTAACAGGAGTGAAGACATCCAGTGTAATTGCACAACTCTACCCCCTGATCAACCGCAAAAGCAAACTAGATGTAAGAAACAAGCTAACTCTGTACAAAACTGTAATTCGCCCAGTTATCACCTACGCCTCTCCAGCATTGAGTCATACCTCAGAAACCAACATACAAAAACTACAAAGAATCCAGAACAAGTGCCTACGAATGATCCTAGATGCCCCATGGTACATAAGAAACTCCCAGATCCATCGAGAAGTAAACATCCTTTACATCTGCTCGCATCTCCACGACTTAGCTGAGAAATTCTTCTCCAAGGCAAACCTGCACTCAAATCCACTGATCAAACAAGCCAACAACTACAGTGAAACAATACACTGCAAATACAGAAGACCAAAATCTATTCTTCTACACACCGAACATCACTAACTTCAGGCCAAGAGGGCGAGCAGGTATCTCATTAATACCTCATTCACAGTATCACTTACAGAGATAAAGGGGAAGAAGAAAAGCAATTTTGCTTCACCCATCCAGCCAGTAACGTTATGCGTTCTCAAGGCTTTTTTTTTGCCTGTCTCCCTGGATAATGATTTGACTTGTCTCGTGGGCCGGTGGTTCCTGGTGTTCGTGGCGGCAGTTCGATATCGGAGGGTGCCCCTTTCCCTTCGATGTCTGAACATCTGCCGGTACTACAGCGTGAGATGTCGATAGATGCGGCCTTTGCTGAAAGTGCTTACGGAATTCTATCGCGGACGTACATTATAACCGGCAACTAGAGTTATGAATGGCCAGAAACAGATCGAGAATAGACGAGGGAATCTGATAACTATAGTGACCCACCACGGGGATGTAGGCTTATGGAGGTATCGAAAGAGAACTCGAACAAAGAAGGACAGTTCAGACGGACCTGGAGACCCTGCCCCAAGAAATGGTAATGTAGAGATTTTGTTGTATAATTACCCAGTCGGATAAATGGAAGAATTATTGCAGTGTATTAATCGAGTGTGGGCAGTACTTAAGGACTTTGTGTGATTATTTAGCAGTGTTAATGTCCATAAGACAAATTGTTAGGAATGATTATAGATGATTGTGACTGGTTTAATATGCAAGCTTAACACAGTAGGTAGACTGTTGATTAGGAAAGATTGATGTGTATATTATGTGTGTTAATTCTCTTACTTGAAAGAAGGGTTTGATGTTCTTGTATTAGGGTATCAATCAGTTTGATACAGTTCGGTTGCGACTAGTTTAATATGCAAGACTAACATAGTGGGTGGAATATTTTAGAAATGTAGATTATGTGTGTTAATTCTCTGACTTGAAAGAAGGGCTTATTGATCATGCATTTGAATATTAATAAGTTTAATATAGTTTGATTTGTCATGTCATTGAACTAATTGAAAGTAAGATTGATGTAAGTGTATATTATGTCTTTAGATTCCAATAAATATGTTTTTTCTTTTATTCTTGAGTTTTGCCTGTGACGTGAATCAAGGCTACCACTCATTAACTCGAACCATAGCGGGAGGTGGAGGAATTGAATGAAAGGTATAACATGTTGTTATAGAGGCTACGACTTAGCCATAGTAGAGCATTTGAATTATGAGTATAAGGCAATAAATTTATTCTCCTTGTGCACCAAAGGTCTGGAAATGTCTCCCTGAATAAGAGTACCCTCTATTCTACGATATTGGCTGGCGCAGCGTTAAAGAAATAAATTAGTCAATATCTCAAGTGGAGACGGCCCCAGATAGAAATGAGAGGATTCGTTTCTTATAGAAAGGAATTACCTTTAACAGTTAGGGTATGCACGTGAGTAAATTTAGGAATCGGCCAGAGATATAGAATTTGCTTTCCTTATAGAATGAACACGTAAGAAGTGATAGAGATGTTAGAGTTATGGAAATTTTGTAAGTTATGTAGTTAAAATAGGGAGGTTAAAAGAATGAGGGAAGTAAAATATTTTAGGAAAAGAGCAACGACATAAAAATGGCGTCTACGGCGATACATACCAATGACTGTGAGCCACACACCACGTGGCACACGACATAACAGTTGCATCATAATATGAAAATCCTGCCTCGCATAAATATATCGTTGTAAAAGGAAGTAAAACAAGAATAGCTAGTTTTCACATGCTGTGGTACTCTTCTGTTAAATTTGTCCAGAAATCATTTATTAGCAGTTCCTTGTAGTTTTGTTTTAAATCAGAGTCACTAATTAAGTCAATTAGATTTTCATAGTCACTTGCGCTGTAGCCTGCTGGCTTAGCTGTCACTGTAAATGGATTCAGAACCCAGGAATTGTCCTCACTGGATTTTGGAAAATATTGCAAACGGGTTGATTGCAAGTCATGCAAGTGTTCTAAAATTACGTTATATACTTCTTCATTTACATTAGAATTTATTTCAGTCAAAAATTCATGAAAGGTGGGAAAACAATCAAAATTATTCTCTTCAACTGTAGAAATCCAGAATTGCAACTTCCTATCAAAAGATGCAATTTTATCTCTTGTATTAAAAATTGTAATATTCTTTCATTGTAATGATAAGTTAATTTCTTTGCACTTTGTAAAAATATCTGCCAGATATGCAACTCATCAACCATGAAGAATTTCTTAATAATTCAATAAAATTTTGTCCTAAATTATGTGACATCAAGAAGACCATTAATTCACTCTTCTTCCTCTTCTTTGGTGCATCAATCCGGAGATTGGTAAATATAGCAGCACATCACAACATCCTGTCTTGTGACTTCCTTTTGATCTCTTCATAACTGTTAGCGTCAATTACCATCATTAGGTTATTTATATATGAAATTCTTGGTCTGCCTCATGGCCTCTTTCCTTCTACAGTCCCCTCCATTATTTCTGTATTCAGTCCCCCATGCCTCAAATGGTGTCCGAGTAGGCTTTTTCTTCTCATATTGATGGGTTTCATTAATGACAGCTCTTCATGAACTATATTCAAAACTTCGTCATTATTTTTCTTTTCTGTCCAACTAATTTTCATCAACTTTCTCCAGCACCAAAGTTCAAATACCTCCAACTTTTTCATGGCTTGTTTTGTTAGAATCCAGGCCTCACACCATATAATGCAATGCTCCATATGTATGTTTTCACTAGCCTTTTTTTGAGCTGGATGCTAAGTTCTTTACTGGTAAAAATGTTTCTTCTGTTATAGAATACTTTTTTTGGCTAGGTTTATCCGTGTTTAATATCCGATTGGTTTCTTCCATCTTCTGTGATAAGACTTCCAAGATATTTAAAAGAGGATACCTGTTGTAGTAGGTTATTATTTATTTCTTGGTTTATATTCATTGGATTTGCTTTACTTCTAATTAATAATTTTGTTTTCTTATAATTAAACTTTTAGGCTGTACTGTGTGAAGATTTCTTACTCCTTTGTTAGAGTGGCTTTCAGTTTATTTTCGTTATCAGCTAAAACTGCTATATCATCTGCAAACCGTAGCCAGTTAATATCAATTCCATTTATCTTAATTGCAGTTTCTATTAGTTCTTTCAGTTTATTTATTGCATCTTCAATGTACAGATTAAACAATATGGGTGATAGAGAGCACCCTTGTCTTACACCTCTTCGTATTTTTGCTATTGCGGTTTTTGTTGTATTGCTGGCTGCTTCTATTAGGGCTTCTTGATGCTTGTAAAGATTAAATATGAGTCTCCTATCTCTCCAATCTACCTTTATTGTTTTTAAGAAGTGAAACATTTGATTCCAGTCAATACTATCAAAGGCTTTCTCCACGTCAAGAAAGTCTATCAGAGTATTTTGATTCTTCTCCAATCTTCTTTCAATAACTGCTCTTAGAGCTAGTATTGCTTCTCTTGTCCCCTGCTGTTTCCTAAATCCAAACTAGTCATTGCGAAAATATTCTTCAACCTTCTTTGTTAGTCTTTTTTGTATAATTTTGAGTAGTATTTTCGAAGCATGTGATATTAAGCTTATTGTTCGATGATTTTCACACTTGTTTGCATTATTTCTGTAGGAATGGGTATGATGGAGCATTGTGTAAACTCTTTGGGGATGATCCCTGTTTCATAAATATCCTTTATGATCTTGAAAAGGTATGACTTAGTTATGTTTCCTGAGTATTTTATTAATTCTGAAGGGATGTTATCATTGCCTAGTGCATTGTTGGCTGACAATTCATTCAGTGCTATGGGGGGGGGGGGGGTGGGGGGGGGGGGGGGTGGGGGGGGGGGGGGGTGGGGGGGGGGGGGGGTGGGGGGGGGGGGGGGTGGGGGGGGGGGGGGGTGGGGGGGGGGGGGGGTGGGGGGGGGGGGGGGTGGGGGGGGGGGGGGGTGGGGGGGGGGGGGGGTGGGGGGGGGGGGGGGTGGGGGGGGGGGGGGGTGGGGGGGGGGGGGGGTGGGGGGGGGGGGGGGTGGGGGGGGGGGGGGGTGGGGGGGGGGGGGGGTGGGGGGGGGGGGGGGTGGGGGGGGGGGGGGGTGGGGGGGGGGGGGGGTGGGGGGGGGGGGGGGTGGGGGGGGGGGGGGGTGGGGGGGGGGGGGGGTGGGGGGGGGGGGGGGTGGGGGGGGGGGGGGGTGGGGGGGGGGGGGGGTGGGGGGGGGGGGGGGTGGGGGGGGGGGGGGGTGGGGGGGGGGGGGGGTGGGGGGGGGGGGGGGTGGGGGGGGGGGGGGGTGGGGGGGGGGGGGGGTGGGGGACACAAACGCAACTTTTTTTTTTTTTTTCACAAAACAATAATTCCCAAGGATATAATTTACTGAGAAGTTAAACCACACAACAATTTAGCACACATTAGTTTGTAAAATTCATACAATAAAGCTCGCATACAATAAAATCTTCCTTAATTTATAAGGAAGTTTTCTGCGACATTGCTATAAAAAAATTTGTGCAGTGATCGGAAGTAACATAAACTCATCCTTTAAATGTAGCCACTTAAATCTTGTCTAGTTAAATAAACTCCTTATTAGCAGTATTCCTTCTCTTACAATTAAACACACATTCAATATCCAAACAAGAACATCAACTTACTCTTCTCCCTTAACACTTTTGATTTAGAAACCGCCGTTAGCAACACACACAATTCCGATATACACACTCTAACAAATATACAAAAGCTGTTGCTTACTCACATAACCAAGCGTGAACTGACCCAAAATTTTACAGCAAACCACCTCATGTCTTGGACATTCCTTTCCTGGAAATTTTTTCTTGCTGCTAGGAATTTCGCTGGCTGTAGTTTAATAGAACCTGATTCATCGAGATATATACTGTCGATTATCGGAAATTCTGAAATCGGAGACTATCGACCCTCTACTGCAGCGCTTCCCAAACTGTTGGCCGCGGCCCCCTTGGGGGCCATTAGTTTTGTTGAGGGGGCCACGAAATAATGAAAACAAATTTAAAATGTTTTAAGACTAAGTGTGTCATGTCAAATGTGTATATAAATTGCTAAAAATGTAACATTTGCATTTGATTTTTGCGATCTTCGCTGTGTATGTTTTGTATTGAATATAAATACAATAAATATTATAATAATATATGTATGTATTACGATTTTTTTTTTCGTTGGGGACCGTGAAATATTTTAATTTTTCAGAGAGGGCCTTTACATATATAAGTTTGGGGAGCACTGCTCTACTGCCTATAGAACGGCAGGCAACAAGAATACGGCTGGATATTAGGAGACGTCCGACATCGGGAACGCAGCCGACACCTGTGGGAGACTGGCTGACGATAACGGGAACACGGACCGACGATTAAGGGAAATGCCTTGAAGACAACTGGAGACGAGGTGAGCCAAAAAAAGTATAGCGAGCTGACATTTGACATTCATGGCTTTAGTGGTGAAGCTAGATGCTTTTCATCTTCCCCACAATCTGTTAGGGCAGTGTTTCTCAAACTTCAGATATCCGCATAGCCCTTGTTTAATTTTCATTATTTCCAAGTACCCCCTAATTAATAAATTTAAAGAATAATTAATTAAAAATTAATAAATTAATTTAAAATATTATTTAAAATTAATTATCTATTTTATTTGAATTTATATGTTCATGTAAACAAAAGATGTGATTTATATTTAAAATTTGGTTCTCTAGAAATGTCAGACGACACACTCTTATCAATTTCATTTGATCCAGGTGCAAAATCAACGTTTTCTTGTTGCTTACAGCTACTTGTATTTGCTATATTGCTCTCCTTTGGGGGTTTTTATAAATGCAATCTTTAACCAATGATCCATACGTAAGAAGTTGAAAGCTAAAAAAAAAAAAAAAAAAAAATGGTGAGCGACTTACCAAGAAGCTCCTGCTCGCTATCACTACTTTTGGCATCGAGAACAGTTTCTTTGTGTGCATCATCAAAGTTATCTACCCAAATAGCGTCATCTTCTTTTCAATTATTTCAAGCAAAAAATACCAGTAATTTACAAGACTTGAGATATGTAGAGCAGCGAAGAACTGCATATGATTGGTGTGGTATTAACAAAAGATCGCGCGAACCCAAGACAAATTAGCATTTCAACAGTTAAGTTGAAATGCTAATTCCGTTCAACGAATTCCATGATATCTGAAACACATTCGCTATATATTTTTTAGGTTTAACACATTGACGACAGGGTGGGGGGGGGGTTCAAGCATACCATATGTTCCACCGACAACATATGATTTTGCTTGAGTTTCTGTTGGAGAGGGGATGTGATTCATTACTTAGTGCCGTTTTATGCTGGTTGTCTCTAATTGCACTGTTTGTTGAAAAATATAATGACACTTTTAATTATGCTTAGCTAAAAATTACCACGTACCCCCTAATGACCTTTTGCGTACCCGTGGGGTATGCATGCCACACTTTGTTAGGGAAACAGTGAGGGGAAATTTTATGAGCAGTTTGCTTGCTCTGAATGGGTGTGGAGATTATGTATCCCTACAGGATATTAAAATGGCTTTTAGTCTAAGTACTCCATATACTCCAAGTACTCCATAGTCTCATCGAGTGGATCATAAACATCTCAAGAACAACTATTCAACGTCCACACCATATGTATCATACTTTGCCTTGAACTCATTCACAGTCATGGCACCCACAACAGACTCTGGCAGCTTATTCCACTCATTCACAACTCTCCAAGTTAAAAATCTAGTTCTAACACCCTTGCTAACCACACTCTACTAGTTTCCATGGATGGCCCCTAGTCCTCCCACCACCAGTTCTTCTAAAAAATATCCTCTGAATTAATCTTATAGAAACCCTTCAGTAATTTGAATGTCTCAGTCATATCACCTCTTTTCTGCATATCAACCAATTTTTGCAACCCAAAAAAGTCAACCTGTCCTCATAAGGTTCATTTCATAGACCTGCTATCCTCTTGGCCATTTGCCTCAGGACCCTCTACACCTCCTCCCCATCAAGAAGAAACCCTGGCGCCCATATCTGGGCACAGTAGTCTAGATGTGGTCTTAACATGGCTCGAAAAAGAGGAACAATATCCTGTTTGTCTCTGCTTGTTAAAGTATTTATTGGCAACCAACCAGCCCCTGAACTTCAACTCCCTCTCCACCAACACTCCCAAATCCCTGGCCTCGTCAATCTCCTGGAGTACAGTTCCACCAATGTGGTATACTGCTACTAATCTTTTTAACCCAAATTGCATAATCGTACACTTTGCCATATTAAATTGACATCCATTCTCCTTAGCCCAGTCCTCCAACCTATCCAAATCATCCTGTAAAATTTTGACATCATGTGCATTCACTATTACTCTACCCAACTTTGCATCATCAACAAACAAACGAACAGATCCTCTCAGATCCTTTCTTGTATCGTTGAAGAACAAATTAAATAGTAGTGGACCAAGAACAGAACCCTGCAGCACCCACTAGTCACCAGCCGTCTTTTTGACACTACTCATGAATAAACTTTTCTCTGATTTCTCTGCATCAACCACTCTCCTATCCATCTCACCAATCATCCCATATCCTGCAGTTTACTGATTAGAATTCCATCTGGTATCCCGTCAAAGGCCTTAGCAAGAGCCAACAGTATCACTGTTAACCAATTACCCTCATCCAGTTCAGCCGTCACTGTTTTATAAAACGTGAGGAAGTTACTGCGGCATGATCTATCCTTTACAAAACCATGCTGCCCTTCATTCAGTATCCCACTTTCATCTATCCATTCCTGTATTTTTCTCTTGACTACTTTCTCCGAAACCTTGACGACGACTCCTGATATGTTGATCGGCCCCAAATTTGCAACAGCAGTCCTGGAACCTCCAGTGTGGTATACTATGGAACTATTTCCCATTTTTCCACCCTCTCGGAACTAACCCAGACCGGAGACTCAAATTAAACAAAATGGTCTAAATATCACACAGATATATTCACCTTAAGGTTTTGTAATAGACTATTCACCTCCATTTCATTGACTGCAATTCCCGTATAAGGTATTAGTTCCTTCATTCCTGCAATATCACCATCTGGATGATATACACTTGAAAAATGCTCGCTCAATAATTCCACTATATCAACTAATTCAATTACCTCCCTACCATCGGCATTCTTTAAATCATTCTCCCATATACATTTTTCTTTCACTTGCAGCATATCGAAAAAACTGTTTGGGATTCTTTTTAGCTTGCGTGGCTAATTTCCTTTCATGATCCGCTTTTGCATTTCTTACCACACTCGTTACCTTCTGGCCTGTGGTTTATATTGTTCGTGGGCCTGCAGGTCACCTTTCTCCTTAAATTCCCTCCACAGTTGTTTCTTTTTTTTTTTTTGCAGTTCATAATGTCTCCTGGCAGACGACCAGGCTTGGGGACAGATTTGTACCAGGTGGCTGCCATTATAGTGCAGTTAATTTTTGGGTGAGACTTGTGAGTTGGGAGATCGAGCTAAGAGCTAACAGCTCCTTATTTCCATACTTATTCCTTTTATCTCATGGTCTGCTTTTCCGGGATGAGCGTATAGCATTATGACGTCAAAGCTGCCCGTTTTGTTAACAACATGTAGCCTCACGACCTTTGGCAGATATTTGCCATTGCTAATCTTTCTTTACAAATCGACCAATATGCACTTTTACAGCAATTCTTATCACATTATATTCAGCACAATATTTTCTCAGTAGATTTTAAATAATAGGATATACTGAGAGAAATAGAGTTGTGGAAAACCGGTTGAGAAAAATAAACGTAGTGAATTATTAATTTTTTCCATTCGCAACAGATTTTACATATTTATGGTAAATATGCTGTAGTTTTTAGATTTTAGAAAATGTCATGTCTAAACATAAGTTAAATTTAAATTTCACTGTTAAAATATAAACCTATTGTTCAAAGCGAAACTTATCTTCCTTTCATATTCATAAAACAACAAATATGTTGTTTTCACATTCGCAAAATCGCCATAAGGCCAGTGTAGTCTAATTTCTGAACCGATTTCATGTTCAACTGAAATCATGGCAAGACTTTACAATCGAGTTGTTTCTACCATTGAGGGCGTAACTAAGTTTTAATAAGCGTTAGTTTTGGAAGACTACGCTCGCTGCTTGCACCTGTTACCAGTAATGACAGTAATATGCTTAAGGCTACTGAAACATCAGTAGCGATGTTATTTTTAATAAATTTGATATAACGTCGCACTTCATTTGGCGTCGTTAAGTGGGACACTATTCTCAATTCATCAAATAGTTCAGTGCATCAATGTTTGTTTTCTTGATGCTTTAAAATGACTTCTGGATTTTTACATCTGTTTTGAGGTCTCTTTTGTCGCCTCAGATTTCAATTTAGGGATATTTATACAGGCCCGGCGCGAGGCAGGGGGAAATGGGCGAATGCCGCAGGCGGAAAAGTAAAAGAGCGGATAACTTACAGTTTATGTTACAATTATACTGGAAGAAGAAACTTTTTTTTTAAGTATTAAATTTATATATACATATTTATAAAGATAATTATATTTTATTCTACTTATATAAGCTCCAAATAATTATTTTTATTTTGATAATCCCTGGAACCAGTACCGTCGACAGGGTGTAGTGTGGAGGCAGCCTGCCTCATGGCTCTGCTTAACACTTGGGCGCTGGCATCTGATCTGACAGGTACCTGCTAATTGTTCTCATGAATATTCTTTAACCTATCTATTGTATAGGTTGAAGGTCATGAGTAGCTGCGCGTGAGTATATTACGAGTGCTATTTTGCACTTTTGTTGCTGTCAGTTTGGTTTAACACCTGTTATGCAAAGATTTGTGATATTAAACCCTGCGGAGGTCCCGGCAGATACTTGCTGATTGACATAGATATTTTATTGTATAGTTTGAAGGTCATGACGAGCTGCTCGTGCGTATGTTACGAGTGATATTCCGCACTTTTTTTTTTTTTTTTTTGCTATCAGTTTGGTTGAACACGTTTTGTTTTTTCTTGTAAAGGTTTGTGATATTTCATAGTAAATTGTATCTGCGGGATACCGCGAGCTCCGATTTCAGTATAGCTAATAAATATAAATACGAATAGTCAGATTATTCATATGCTGAACAAAAATGCGAAAATACGGCGCAGAATATTTATTAGAAATCTCGTAATGCAGTTAGTGTCAGAACAAATGAAAAGGCATTCAGAAATCTCTACAGGTGTGAATAGGCCTTTACACCTGAAACTTCATCAATTTCGGAAACAATTTGAAGGAAATTCTAATGACGACATAGATACGCCTCTCTCGACAAAGAAAAAAAGAAAAAGATGTTTTATGTGCTATGCATACAAAAACGAGTCGCTTATCGAAATGTTTTTGCAAGCATTGTAAAAATTATTATGCTTTCATCATAGCAATAATGTTTGCGATGATTGTTAGGAGAGCTTTGTATATCCAACTATTGAAGATTCTGATTAATTAATGTTAAATGCATTTGTTTAGTTTTATTTTCTTTCATTATCGATGTTTGCTTTATTTTCGAACAAAGCTTTTTATTCTTTATATTTCTTTGTTTCAACAATTTCTAGATTGTAAATGAAAATCAATCTAGAAATCAAAATCAATCTAGAAAATCAATCTTATTTATCATACATGTCCTCGAGAACAGCACTTCGCAGACTGTGGGCCGCGGTCCTCTTGAGAGCCGCAGTTTTTGTTGAGCGATCCGTGAAATAATGAAAACAAATTTTAAATGTTTTAAGACTAAGTAGTTCTTTTTTTTTTTTGTTAATCATAAAAGAAACGCATTTACTTTTTATTATTTTTTATTTCTTTTATGTTATTTTTTTATCTTTTAAAGGAAAAAATCAAACATTGGTGTTCGTTCACAAATTTTGCTTCCTGCGTATTTCGGCGCTTAATGAATATTATTAAATATATGCTTATTCGTATAAGTTTCATTTCAAAGGTATTGATAAGAAACACAAAAAAAAGCTTACAAACGCAAAATCTTGAATATAAACTGTATCGAATATAAATACAATAATTATTATAATAACATGTCTGTATTACGATTTTTTTTCGATGGGGTGCGTGAAATATTTTAATTTTTCAAAACAGTGTGGGGGGGGGGATCTTTCCAACCATAAGTTTGGGAAGCACTGCTCTCGAAGATGTTATTTACATTTATGGAAAATACTAAGGATATTGGTCTGGGGCTTGCTCAGCCTTTACTACGAGTTGCCCATAAGGCACTACTTATGCTTGCATCCGTCGAAAAAACTTTTATTTTCTATATATTCGGCACGAAACCGTGTAGTTTTTATATTCGGCTATGAAATAATGTTGGATTCAATATTCACTTAATATTTTACCATCATGTATTATATTTGCAGTGTTTTTTCTTTATGATTTTTTCATTTTAGTACATACTAGAAATGAATGTATCTCTTAGATATACCACGTCGTATGCTGCAAAATTACAGCTACGAGCTCCTGAGTGTTAATAAGGGAACTCCTTCAGCCATATTACGGCAACAATATTTTACAACAATACAGCATTTAGTTTATATAAAAAAGGCACCATTTCTCATTTACAGTTAAATATCTGCTTATTATATTTTATTTATGAAAAAATTATAGTCATGCATTCTAAAACTAAACATTTTAGAACTCGCTTATAGATACTGAAAGAAACAACCCATGAAGTTGTTTCTTTCAGTGTCATACGATGTGAATCTCATAAAGTTTTATAATATATATATATATATATATATATATATGTAGAAAGTATTTTTACCTTGGGTATAAATATGTTAAAGATACCAAGCAATTTTAAACCTGGTTTTACTCCATTTCCCAAGTAAGCACTGGGAAATGGAGTAAAACCAGGTTTAAAATTGCTTGGTATCTTTAACATATATATATATATATATACATATATATATAGATATGTTAAATTATATTATACAATTACTTTTATTATGTCACTGAATAAGGTTCACAGACATCTGCAGACTGTGTAATACATTTCTCAACAATATTCCCAGTTGTCTGTAATTGTCTGCAATTACAGACAACTGGGAATATAAACACTAACTAATGAATTACATCTCCCCTCCAAAAGAAACTGCTACTGCTACATAGACCCATAACAACATGTTGCCGATGCAACATAAGGTTTGGCTTGACACTACCCCAACAAGAACGTGTTAAAACTAAGAAATATATAGAGAAAAAACTTAAATATTTAAAATATCCATGGTCGGGGATATGAAAACAGGTCAAATATGCTTGGGAAGAATGCAGGGGTACAAGCACTTTTAAGGAAAAATTCCTAGAACATTTTTTGTTCAGTGTTGTACGCATTCCTTGAACTTGGTATTGAGCGATGCAGCAAGCCGCAACGTAGATACGGTATTATTTTTTTGACATTATTCAGTCAATCTATAATTTCTTTTCTTCATCGATGGCGATGGGAAGTTGTTCTAAACCAGTGCTTCCCAAACTTCTGGATGTCAGGGTCCCCTTTGCAAGAATTAAAATATTTCACAGCCCCACGGGCCCCTCGAAAAAATTGTAATAGAGAGATATATTATAATATTTATTGTATTTATATTCAATACAAAACATAAACAGCGAATATTGCAAAAAATCAGATGCATATATTACATCTTTTGCCTCTTAGCGTTTGGTTCTGAAGACGATGCGGGCTGTTCTGATAAAATATGAAATACTGTCCTTTTTTTTTTTTTTTTCAGTCTGTTTCTGCTTCTTCTGATTGTTCGCGGGAATTTTTTTTTAATTTTTTATCAGCCACTTATCCATCTCAGGGTTAAATTTTTTAATGTAGAATAATAGATCAAATAATATCACCACTTACCGATACTGGCACACCACAGAGTGATAACATGAAATTAGTGAATATTACCTGAATAACGGAATCCCTGGACCAGGATCATTTTTCTCTTTTGTGACTTTAAGGAATTAAGCCTAACGCGAAACAGACAGCAATGGCAGGTTATTAAAATGTGCATATGATTGGTGGGGAATTAACAAAAGATCGCGCAACCGAAAGATAAAAGCATAGCTGAGAATTGAGTTGAAATGTTTACTCTCTTCAACCGAATTCCATGAGACACTGCCACTTAGTTTTAACACTTTTACGAATTTTAACATGTTCGGTTGAATTTTATTGCTACCTTGGGAAATCGAACTCGCACACATCTAATTAATAACACTAGTTTTTAGTTAGATACTGTGTTTGCCCATGCAACCTATGGTTTTGTTTCAGTCTATACAACATAGTTTCTGTATGAGGGGACATGTGTTTCATTAATTACTGTGTTTTTATCCCAGTTGTCTCTAATTGCACTATTTGTTGAAAAATGTATTACACTGACTCCTCATACCTTATTCAATGGCATAATAAAAGAACTGGTTTTTATTGCCTCTGCAGTATGGTGGATGTTAGGAAGGGCATGTAATTTATCACTGCAAGGGAGTTACTATCTCCCCACATGAATTTGTTTAAGCTTTTTTCATGTGTGAAGTATATGCGAAACTTTTATTGGTAACAGAAAACTAGCTCGTATGACAGTGAGAATATAAAACGAGTTTTGATATGAATATAAAGTCATTATCAACAGTTCCTGATTACGAACTCAAACGCATGATGAATGGGACAGGAAGATTTGGAGCCTCACTGGAGAGCATTCGAAGTAAATACAATTAACCACTGCTCTGAAATAAAACATATAAATAAGCAATATTTACTAATATTCATTAAGCGCTGAAATACACAGGAAGCAATGTTTGTGAACCAACACCAATGTGTAAATTTTTCCATTAAAATATAAAAAATAACAATAAAGAAATAATAAATAATAAAAGTCAAATACTTTTCTTTTAAAATAAAAAAAATCTTAATCTTAAAACCTTTTAAATTTGTTTTCATTATTTCACGGACCCCCTCAACAAAATCTACGGCCTCCAAGGGGGCCTCGCCCCACAATTCGGGAAGCTCTGTTCTAAATCACATCTAACATTTAACTTTAAAACCTTTATGCACGACGTGATGGAAAAGTCGCGTTGAAGCTGTAAAAGCAATACGAAATCAAGTAAAAGAAATTCATGAAGCTTCAATTTTCATCAAGGAAGATGACAGCTTAATCGGGCAACAAGGCATTAAAAGAAAATTGGATGCTAGTTCGTTAGCAAAAAAAAAATAATTCTTTCAAGTTTATCTTTGGGACATTTGTTTGGTATGACATTCCAAGTGAAGTCAATGCATCTAGCAAACAATTGTAAAGTATCTCTTCCAATATTATGGAAACAATGAAATCGTTAGATGTCACGAAAAAATTCTTGACGTCATACAGAAGCGAAAATAATTTTTTGAAAGTTAAGCACCAAGCCCATACATAACTTTGCTCTAAAATTGGGCTAAATGCTGATTTCCCAACTAACGACACGAACTCGACATGTAAATTTCAATTTGATTATGTATGTCCTGACGGATCAATTACTAATTTTGAGCGACATTTTCAAATTAATTTTTTAGTGAAATTCTTGAATCAGAAATAGCATCAATTTTTGGGTTTCCCTTTAACATTGGTAACTTACAATTTGATAATGATACAGTAAAAAAAAAAAGCTTGCTTCGTCTAAGAAATTGTTCTGTCTAATGGTGATATCGAAATGATATTTCAGCAATAGGTTTATTAGATGAATTAAAACTATTGTCTCGAAGATATCATATAATTATTCGCACAAAAAAGAAATAAATGATATTTGTGCAAATACTGCATAAGTCTTTTTCCTAATGTGTACACATCACTACGAAGCAAGTGCAGAGCGCAGTTTTTGTAAATTAAGACTCATTAAAAATGATTTGATGTCCGCAATGATGTCCCAAGAGAGATTCGATGGCTTAGCCACTTTATCTATTGAAAGTGATATAGCCAAGACATTAGATCTTAAAAAAGTAGTGAAATCTTTTACAAAAGTAAGACTAAGACGTTTTCTTTTCTTTTCTTTTTTTTTTTTTCAAATAATTAAAATTGTCAATTCTTAATTTAGATTTCTTCATTTGTTTTGTCATATTTCATGTGATTTATGTACTATTTATAAATTGTTAAAATTATGAACTCATTATATAATAAACGCAAATATATTTTATTTATTTATTATTAGTATTTATTTATTCACTATATATATATATATAAACAATTTCTACCGAAGGGCGGGAAAAAAAATCTTGCCCAAACTCAAAACTTTGCTCAAGATTATGTAGAAAATAGAAATTCTTTTTTTTTTTTTGTTATTCCAGTTGCCCAAATCTTTCGTGCTTAGAACTCATTGCTACATCAATAATAAAAAGAAAACTTATTTTAAATTTTAAGCTATGCAATCAGAAATAGGCTCATATTTTGCTTCATACTCATGTTTTTTCTGCCAATGAATTCTATGCTTACAGACGTTGGTTTCAAATTAGGATAATCATAAAGCATTACGTACATGTATAATAATCATACTTAATAAGAACAATATTTTTTAAATTGTGTTGATGGTATTTGGGATATCAATGAATTTTAGAGCAATGCAATTATTGATATTTTAAAGAACGGCATCGATTCTAGATTCCCAGCGGTTGTACTTAGTGTCTTGGGAGGTAAAGTTGTAATAGGTTTTTTTTAAGCATTCCCCAACGTGCTGTTGATGTTGAAAAACACAAAAAAATCCTGAATTGTTTCAAAGAAAAAAATCCCTTCACTTAGATGACATAGCAGCATTATTGGCAACTAAGTTCAGAGAATGAGAAGAGTAAGGTATTAAAAAGAAGCTCTTCAGTTCAAATCCCTAATGTGTCGTTGAACTCCTGAATATTTTCCTTTCATATTTCATCCATTGTCGTAAAATATCCACTCATGTTTGCAATAGGAATATTCATATCTGACAATTTTTTAAGAAAACATTTAGTTAAAACTGAGCCTGAAGTGGTTTCTACAGGAATGAAACCACAGTGCACATGGATATTGATATCGCCTGGATCCATGTTAAGAAATCTTACAAGTAGTGTTAATTATTCAACATGACTTACTCGGGAGTACAGTCTATACAACTATACTGTAATATTTACATTGTGACCATAGAAATTATTTTCTTCTTTTATAGCTCCAGAGAGGAGAGAAATCAATTCATTTTGAATGTTTTTGCCAAGATAATGTTGGGCCGATCCACGAGGTACTCTCAGTAAATGTTCATACATAGCATTTTCGAATCTGGCAATTAATTCAATAAGCTTTAAAAAAATGACGTTATTATAAACATATAATTTATCAGATGTTCCAAAAAGGGCTAAACGTTGGCAATTAGGCATTCTATTTAGTACCTCCAATGCCGAGCCTAAGCATTTAACAATTTTTGTTGGTTTGACTCAATCATCTGTTCTAATATAAGCCTAGTCGACAACTCTGTCCACTTCTTATGGGACTCAAAGTGATTTTTAGGTTTTGTCTTCATTAAGATTTATTTGCCCCTGATCGACATATCCGTCAACAGTGAGTAAAATTTTATTAGCAGAAAACAACTTACAACAGAAACAAAATACCGAATCTTTTTCCTTAGGATATACTAACTTTACCAATTAATGTTCTCCATTGCTTAGTTCTCTAGTGAAGTGTTTCTCAAAGAGTGGTACGCGTACCCCGGGGATACATGGCATTGTCGGCTCTGCATCATTAACGCAAGAATGATTATTAAGAAAAAAAAATATTTAAAACGTATATATTTCTTAATAAATTATATATTATGTATGAATTCTCCTACTCAAATTGCGAGTTACTATCGCCACGACATGAACGTCGTGGCGATAGTAACTCGCTCCCTGTCCTAAACAACACGCCCTCCCCAACAGTGTCACTATACTGAAGACACAAGAAAAATATGTAATTTTATTGCATCACTGCATAAGGTACAGAGACATTTGCAGTCTGTGTAATATATTTCTCAACAAATAATGGAATTTGAGACAACCTAGATAAAAACGGCCCAATGAATCACATCTCCCCTCCAACAGAAACTGCTGTATAGATTACAAGGTGAAATAGAATATAAAAAAGAATAAAAGCCATAGGTAAAAGAGAAGTCAGAAAAAGACAAAGAATCATGGAACAAATTCGTTTCTAATTTAGAATATGATTTATATAAAATAAGATTTTGAACAGAAACCACAGAAAACATAAAATTAAAATCGAATTTAAATTAGAAGAATTTCTAAATTTCTACAGTATTGTGGATGGATAAATATTTAAAAGACAACTGGTAAACGTTTAATGAAAATGAAATAAATAAAGAAGAATTAGAAATCAGCCCGAAAGAAACCAGAAATGGAAATTCACTTGGATCAGATAAGGTTCCGAACTATAAAAACATAAATATGCAGGAACAAGATTCAAAGAAAGACTCCTATTATTTAAAAAAAAAAAAAAAATTATACAACTGTAACGAACGAATAGAATGGGAAAAAGAAATTGCGATTCCTATCTTTAAAAAAGGCAGTAGAGAAGGCATGAAAATGTAGAAGTATAGGTATTCTAAATTCCTATTACAAAATAGACAGCAGAATATTAAATAACCAACTAATAATATTCCGTAAAGTTATTTTAGCAGTACCGAATGGATTTAGAAAAGGACTATCATTTATTGACCCGGCCTTTTGCCTAAAATTAATAATAGAGAAAAGAAGAAAATAAATTTAGAAACATGTTGCATTCATTAACAAAAAGCTTTTGCAAAATTAAAAGAAATGTTTTAATATATTAAATGAAACACAAATACCATCCTAAAACTACCATTTCATGTATACTATATATTCATATAGTATATATGAAAATAAGCAAACACAAATAAGATTAACAGTGATGCCCCCCTCTCAACAACCCGTTTTAATATTTACCTAAATGAAATAATAAAATGGAATAAACTTTTCCACCAAGGTATTAAACTTTCTCCTACTGTGAACTTAAACACTCTCCTTTTTGCCGACAACCAAATAATAATTACAAATTCTGAAGATAACTTACAGAAAGCTATTTTAAATCTAAATGAGAGAGCCAAAGATTATGGTATGATAATATCAACAGAAAAATAAAAAACTATGGCGTTTAAAGGACAAGATCCAGCAAGAACTAAAATAGTAATAGATAACAAGATCTTAAAACAAGTGAATTCATTTAACTACCTAGGATGTATGATCACATATGAAAAAGATATAAATGTAAAAATTGAAAAATAACAGGTGTAATTAACTATTAAAACCAAACCTAGTTCAAAAACACACCACACTAAAAGTATAATGCATTAGCCCTACCAGTCTTATTGTATGGAAGTGAAATCTGGACCATAAAACAAACAGACAAACGAAGATTAACAACAGCAAAAATGAAGTTTATGAGAAAAACTGCAAAGTATACTCTATTTGATAACAAAAGATACGAAGAAATTATGAAAGAATTAAACAAAGAATCAGGAACACGTTCAAAGAATGAAAACAGAAAAATTACCAAAACAATGCTTAAAGTACAAGCCATTTGGAAAAAGAAAACCAGGTATTCTGGAAAGCATATGAAGGAAGTAAAATTGTGTTGGCTTTCGGGTCTGCCTCAGGAGATGTATCATCCAAAATACAAAAATAAAAAAATACATTACATTTATAATAATTATATATATTATATTACATTATAGGCAGATCACGGAATCCGAAGGGATAAAAACTATCACATTCTGATGCCTGGAACTCATGGACAGATGATATTTTAAATTTGATTGAATTAATTTTAATTTGATGAATGCTACTTATTAGCACTTCTCAGGCTATCAACTTATGTAACTCCCTTCCAAAGTAGGAGTCATTCTATAGATCACTCATCTTTGCGGGTGTTACTCATAATCCACCATAATTCATGTCTATGCATTGATTGTGATAAATGAGATAAAAGAACGCAATTAGCTATCAAGATCAAAGATTCAACAGCTAAGAGTGCTTTCAAAGGGAACTTTTATAATTAATCTAACTAATCTTAAGCTATCTCATTATTTGGCTTTACATAGATATTAGGATTAGTGTCAACAAGAAAATTCTTATTCAAGGACTCCGGGACATATCATATTATAATACCTCTCTCCTAACAACTATGGAATCGGTTGGAGATGCAAGTGCGTGTGAAGTACGTACGTAGAGGCAATCCCTTTATCAAAATTTAGTGGCCCTGAAAAGGGCCGTTTCTGAAACTTAATTTAAGCACGTTCTCCTCTGATACGTCGAGCCAGCTGAATATCTTTGGGCATAATGGTCACTCTCTTGGCGTGAATTGCACACAAGTTGGTATCTTCAAACAAACCCACCAAGTATGCTTCACTTGCTTCCTGAAGAGCCATGACAGCAGAACTCTGGAAACGCAGATCAGTCTTGAAATCTTGAGCTATTTCACGGACTAAACGTTGGAATGGAAGTTTCCTAATCAGTAATTCCGTAGACTTCTGATAACGACGAATTTCTCTGAGAGCGACTGTACCAGGCCTATAACGATGGGGTTTCTTCACCCCACCTGTAGCAGGAGCACTTTTACGAGCAGCTTTGGTAGCTAACTGCTTTCGTGGAGCCTTTCCTCCTGTAGACTTACGAGCGGTTTGCTTAGTACGTGCCATTACTTCACTATCTCGCTACTGACAGGTCTTTCTGTAAAGAAAAGCAGAATAATGAAAGTTGGCGCGCTTTTTCCGGTACTTATAGAAAAATACAGCGCGTGCCTAGCGTAGTGCGTTCTGATTGGCCGAACTTCTCGCATACTATTACAATAACTACTGAACGTAATAGAGAACTTCAAAAATGTAACTTTCTTCAATAACAGTTAAGATATTGTTAATATTAATTCAAATGTAATTATTGTAATCCACCTGAAACTCATGAAAGTAACAGACTGTGAACTTTATTTGTTAACAGTTTTAAGGTATTGTAAATATTAATTACAAATGTAATTATTGTAACAGACTATGAACTTTCTTCAGTAAGATTTTTAAGAAAAATGAAATATCCAATTTGACTCCAAAAAAATAATAATTTCACAAGAAAATTAGCCTTCGGCCTCCATAGATGTGGTCGTATATTTCGTTATCGTACAGATTTGCTGCTGTACGAAGACCTCAATGGATTCCGAAGACTTCGAGTAATATGTTATTGTTATAATACCATTAATATTGTATGATTCAGTGAATAAAATGTTAAAAATTCTTTTATTAAACTTGCATAATATGGGAAATTAAATTAATTTATTAATTTTTTCGCTCCCCCATACATTCTCATATCGTTAGGAGGGTGATTGCTCAGATATCAACTTGTGGAGATAGCAGCCAATCAGCGCACGGAAACTGCATTTCGCTTTTGCGATTGGTTGAGGGCTGATGTTCACTTCAATCATTGCGCAAGCTTAAAAGCGGTGCGAACCGGAAATTTCACTATTTACTATTTTGAGTTTACTACTGTACCGCAAAAGATGTCTGGCCGTGGTAAAGGAGGAAAAGTGAAGGGAAAGAGCAAGACTCGTTCTAGCCGTGCGGGGCTTCAGTTTCCCGTTGGTCGTATCCATCGTCTCTTACGTAAGGGTAACTATGCCGAGCGTGTAGGTGCTGGTGCTCCGGTGTATCTGGCCGCTGTGCTCGAATACTTGGCAGCCGAAGTCCTTGAATTGGCGGGGAATGCAGCTCGAGACAACAAGAAGAGTAGGATCATCCCTCGTCACCTTCAATTGGCCATCCGTAATGATGAAGAGTTGAACCGATTGCTTTCAGGAGTGACTATTGCACAAGGTGGTGTTCTTCCTAACATCCAGGCTGTGCTTCTGCCCAAAAAGACAGAAAAGAAATCCTAAATTGGGAAACTAAAACACAACGGCCCTTTTCAGGGCCACCAAATTCTGATAAAGGGAGCCTGATCGTACATTTCTCAATGCGCCTTTTCAGGTCTACTATGTTCTTCATAATGCATAATTCTCTTAATCTTACTTTTGGTACTTTTGATTTAATTCGTAGACTTGAAAGCATGATATGAAATCAGTTACCTCATTGATTTCACGTCTGCTACATCAAAGGAGACGGTGTTTACTGAAAACTTTTCATCGCGTTATGGCTGCAGCGGTTTTGTTTTTAATCCGTGAGAAAGACATTTATGTTTTGATCAGAAGGTAAATATTTATTAAAGAGTTTCTTCCGATCATTGACGAAACAAACAGCGATAATTTTTTTTTTTCTCTACCGAGAAAAATTATGCCTAATTCAATGATAAAACTTCCGCTGCGAGACGAAATGTCAACCATAGGGAAAATATATTTAGTTTGCTTGAAATGTAGACTTGTGTTTAAGGGATGTACTCATCGGTTATAATTCCACGTACAGCGGGTTTCTAGTGAAGCAAGATGCACAAGTGCCCGTGTGTATATAAGTGGGCACCCACTCTACAAAACTCTGTCTCCACCACTTAATTCACTAACCAATACTAAAATTAATAAAAAGTTAAGTATGTTATGAATGCATAAAATATGTAGATGCTAGTTTATTTTTTCATCTTCTACCATAAAGGGTGTACACAAATCTATTATTAAGAAAAGTTAAAATTATAAAACTTATGCACACAAAGACACAGACTGTACATGGAGCAATCCGTAGTCGAGAGAAATTAACATAAGGAAATAATGACTCCGCTGAAGGGCACTTCACTCATCTACAAGCATCATTGTTCTTAGCGCTTAATTACGCCTCAACACACAACAACCACCGCCATTTATGACTTTATATTTTATTATTATTATTTTTTTTTCATCTGGTCTTAAAGTGACTGATTTTTCGACTGTTCACACGCGCATTTTACTGGTCGTTTTGTCAGTTCAAAAAGGTCTAAATTCCGCTGACACCTATTATTGGAAATAAAAATGCACTTTAGATTTAGACAATTTCCCAGCCAACTGGCCACAGTGCATGTTCTCAATCGGCAGTAGAAAATAGTTTTTGACATTTTGGTGTGAGAAATAATTCAGGTAATTCGCAATTTTTTTTTTAACTTCTAAATATCACGCTGCTGATTATTATTCCTCATATATATCCCTTAAGGGATATTGTGATATAGTCACATTGTTACTAGCCGCAAATTTGCTACTCTAGTCAGGATGTCAATAAGAGTTCACATTTCTGACTTGAAATTACTACTAACCGCATTAAACATCTCTATATTCTTCGGTTATTTATTTTTTTATCAATCACTTGGCTGTGATTCCGAATTCTTCCATTCCATTTAAGAGTCCCCAAACCTTATCAATTTAGATTAGCTCTGTTGACATTATGTATGCTAGCAATGTTAAATTCCTCCTAATCTTCACTGTTATGATTTTGCTGTTATCATCTTTTCATTCCTCTAATACATTTACCCTTGTCTTATATATGATATTACATCAACTCATCTTCGTGTGTTTATTTTAATTCTAAATATTGACTTGAACTTGAATATAAGCCATTTGTAGATGGAATGGAATTCACTGTCTGAATGTAATGAATTCTATTCAAATTCTTGAAATCATGGTAGGTCTACACTGCTTGCGATAAACATGTTACAAGAAGAGTATTCCTTCCACAATGAAACTTCAGTTGTAATATGATGTAGTAATGTTTTATTTGTTATGAAAACCTCTTCCTCGCTAAGTCTTTTTGTCTAAAGGAAAACTGTTTTCAATAATATTGCTCTGGGCATCAACTAGTAAGACCAGCATCCTGCTTATATGATGTAAAAATTAAATGCCCCTAGAAAGAATACAAGATGCACACAACTGACTAAGAAAGAACAATGGAAAAAGCATTCGAAAGAGACATAATTATGTACTGGAAGTCAAAAGCAGGAAGAATTAAATTCTTTATTTGATAATAGCAAAGAATAAACAAAACATAACTTGCATAACAGAAAAGGGAAAAAAACAAAAGCAAATGCATAAATTAAATAACATCAAATTTTTTCAGTGGACAGAGAAACAAGAGAGAGCTAAATCACGTGTAGGAATAATAACATGAAAATGTTCAAAATGAAATTAGCAAATGGAAATACATATCTGAAAGAACAATGAGAATAATTCTAAATATAACCGGTGCCTAAAGAAGATAATTAGAAATGGTTAATCTGTCCCACTGCATAAAGGTGGCAATGAGCAGTGGCTTCAATTTATAGGTTAAACTGTATATCTGGATTTGTGGTAAAGGTGATAAAGAGAGAGAGATTGGTGAGAAGTAGGATAGAGAAATGGGTTGATAACAAAAATATTCTCTGTGGTTATCAGATTGGTTTGTTAAAGGGAGATCATGTTTCACTAACTTACTTATGTACTATAACAAAGTGTCAAAACAACTTGGCCATCGCAGATGCATATAGAGTGGTATTTGAAACATAAAAAAATGTCAAGTCTACAAAGTCCTCGAAGTTTGTTGTTTTAACACGATTCTTTGGAAATCAATGTGGAAATATTTACATGATCTACAGAATCAAAGGCCTTACTATAGTCAAGTAAACAAAGGTAGAAATTCTTTTGAAATTCCTGTGCTCTTTCTATTATGCATCTCACATGTATGGTCGCAGTTTATCTAACCCTTAGCTTATCCAACAGTTGCCTTGCCCTGATTTTAGAAGGGTTAGTGACTGTGCTGCGCAAACTCTAGGGTAAGGCACCGTACCCGGTGGCAACATTGATACTTTATTTATTGCAGTAAATGCTACATACGATAAAAGTTTACACCCAGGCGTCAAATACCCTTGGAGTTGTTGTTGTTTTTCAGTGAGTTCAGACGTGTTTATCAGCGCTCCTTGTAGTAGTACAGTGTGAAGTTAAGTTTTGTTTTTAATTGTTTTTAATGTTTAATTCAGAGTTATTTCAACACTGAAATTAAATAGTGATTATTTGATGCGCCACCAGCGTGCTCGAACATCAGAGCAGGTAAGACTTTTTCCTTTCAACTTCAAAAATATTTTCCAGGTTCTCTCCTGTTTCCCGCCCAGTACAACACTCGGTGGTTGAAGGGACAAGGCAGGTCCTTTCCCCCACTTCAAGTCTACATTATGGATTCACCATATGAAGATCTCTCCTTCAAGGAACTTCTCGCTATCTTTCGGCAAATAGGCAACATCTTGCACACAAAATGGCCAGGAAAGGTAGAAATTCACCAGATTATGGAGGTCGAGAATGAAGACCCTCGAACCTCCGAACTTTCTGCTCGCCCTACACATGACAGCGTCAATTCCTCCGCTACAGCTGACACAGACGATAATGATTACCAAGAAGTCAGCAGAAAGAAGAGGAAGAAAGAGTCTCTTGCTGCAGAACAAGAAATTGTCTCTCAAATGGACACATCAGCACAATCTAGTGCAAGCACTGAGACAACTATACCAATACAGCCCAAAGAGAGGATCCCACCAGTAGTACTGCGATCTAAAGAAAAGTGGTCGTTGCTTGCAGAGACGATGAAGAAAAGCAACATCAAGTTCTCGTCAGCCAAAAACACAGATGACGGAGTACGTATACAGCCTGAAGGAACAACGGACTACCACCAGTTAACCAGACTTATGGACGATCATAAATTTCCATACCATACTTACCAACTTAAGAGTGAAAAGAACCTCAAGGTAGTGATCAGAGGTTTGGTAGAAGACATCACAACCGACGAAATAGCTACTGACCTCAGATTACAAGGCTTGGAGCCAGTCAAGATTTCGCGAATGTATCGCGCAGACAAGCGTCCCATGCCTCTGGTCTTAGTAGAGATCAGTAAAGACCAGAGGGAAATTTACGATCTTAAAATAGTCTGCAACTTGGTCATCAAGACCGAACCACTACGAAGAAAGGCATCGGCTGGTCAATGCCATCGCTGCCAAAAATTTGGGCATGCGCAAATGCTATGCAGAGCAGACTACAAATGTGTGAAGTGCGGTGGCAACCATCCCTCGCACACTTGCGTCAAGCCAAAGACCACACCTGCTAAATGTGCGAACTGCAGTGGCCCACACCCTGCAAACTACAGGGGTTGCACTCTCCACCCATCCAACCTTCAAAAGCCTAGACAGGAATTAACTCAGCCCACTCAGAAAAATATTGTGAGATCCGTGCCTGAATTCCAAGGGCGGAAAGTTACACCAGACAAATCCTATGCTTCTGTGGTTTCCTCGAGTAACACTAAGGTACTCCCTACAACTAGCAGTCCAAATTCTTCAGCAATACTCGCTGCCTCACTTGGGGAGATGCTAATGGCCTTCAGCAAAACAAATCCAAGCCAGGCCGATACCAACAAATTCCTTCGGAATACTCAAGTCATCTTCTCCATGATTAATGACTAATCCGGCTTTAACATCAAATTCTATGCAGATAATATTCTGGAACGCAAACGGTCTCAACAGGAAAATTTTGGAATTACAGGAGCTTACAGATCATTTACAAATTGATATTCTCCTCATTAACGAAACACACCTACGTCCCTGCGATAATCCCAAACTCAGAAACTACTCGTTACTTAGAAATGACAGACTTAATGCCAGAGGTGGAGGCACTGCCATCTTTGTCAGAAAAAACATTCGCTATAATGAGACTAAGAAGATTACTACATCTAACCTCGAGGAGACGGGCATAGAAATTCTTACCAACAATGCAGGCAGCTTAAAGATTTTTTCTGTATACAACCCCCCTGGCAAACCTCTACTCCCCTCTGATCTCTCTCAGCTACTAGATACAAATGAAGCAGTAATTGTAGCTGGAGACCTCAATTCCAAGCATCCTTTATGGAACAGCAAAAGCTTTAATAACAAAGGAATGATCCTCTATAACTTTTCCTTGAAGAGAAATATCGTTATTGCAGGCCCGATTGAGCCAACACACTACGGAGCGATCGGCAGACCTGATGTTTTAGATATTGCTATTTTTAACAATATTTCTCATCATTTCCGACTTCAAGTGATTGACGAGCTAAGCTCAGATCACAATCCAGTACTCTTAAGTTTAGGGGAGGAGCCTGAGCTCATTCCCACACAAACTTTGCAAAATTCAAGACTAAAATGAACACTATTATAGACTCAGTACCGACTATTTCCACCCGTGAAGAAATTGACGCGGCAGTCAACAATCTTGAATCTAAAATACAGGCTGGCTTATCCGCAGCTTGCTCTACTTCTACCCCAGCTCAAGTCAACCTACTTCCTGCAGAAATCCTTGCTCTGATAAGGAACAAAAACAGGCTCAGACGCCGCTATCACAACACGCTATCTCCGCAAGACCGTCGAGAACTAAACAGAGCGTCCAACCTAGTCCGTTACGCTTTAAAAGATCACAGAAACCAGCAATGGGAAAGAAAACTCTGTTCTCTCAAAACTGAAGATAATTCTCTGTGGAAGTTGACTAAAGCTCTCCGTACAGATCGCTCTAACATCCAGCCCATTCACGGAGAAAGAGGCCTTGTTTACAGAGATAACGAAAAAGCGGAAGCGCTCGTTCAAGCCCTGCAACTTCAGTGCCGTCCTAATTATGCACAAGCGGATCTAGTCTTCATAGAAAAGATACATCGTAGGGTACGTTCTGTACTTCGGCGATCTTGTAGCTGTGAAAATATCTGCCCCACCTCACCTAAAGAGGTCTATTCAATTATTAGGAAGCTTAAAAACAAAAAAGCCCCTGGCCCGGACGAAATTACCAACAAAACAATTAAAGCCCTCCCACACAAAGCTGTCATGCATTTAGTAGCGATTATCAATGCAATTCTGAGAATTCATTATTTCCCCTCAAGATGGAAACAAGCCGATATTTTCCTTATTCTCAAGCCTGGTAAAGCGCCTCAGATGCCACAGAGCTATAGACCCATCAGTCTTCTATCATGCCTAGGAAAAATAGCAGAAAGAGTCATTCTCAACCGACTTAATGAGGAGGTGAATAAAAATCACATAATTCCGAAAGAACAATTTGGCTTCCGTACTGGACATAGCACTACACAGCAAATTCACAGACTGACTGAGTTCATCACTACAGGCTTTAACTGGAAACAGCACACAGGAGCTATCTTTCTTGATGTTGCAAAAGCTTTCGATACTGTATGGCACAAAGGTCTCATCTACAAATTAATTGCAGCCAACATCCCTCTTTATCTTACCAAAATTATTAACTCCTTTCTACAGGACCGTAAAATTCAGGTTAAGTTGCGTAGAATTAGATCATCACTGCTGGTGTCCCTCAAGGTTCGCTGCTCTCACCGCTTCTTTTTAACATCTTTGTTTCTGATGTTCCTAGCACATCACTAACCACTATAGCTAGTTGTGCAGATGATATGGCTATTCTCAGCAGATCTCTCAGGCCTAATATAGCTACTCAGCGATTACAAACTGCAGCAACAAATTTAGAAGACTGGTTCAAAAAATGGAGAATATCTGTAAATGCCGATAAAAGCACTGCCATTCTTTTCACAAGAAGACAAGCATCTCATGTTGGAGAAGTTAAACTTTTTAACACAGCCATCCCATGGAGATCTAGCACCAAATATCTAGGCATTCAACTTGATAACCGTTTAAACTTTAACTCCCACATAGTTTACGCATGCAAAAAAGCAAACTCTGCAATAGTATAACTCTATTCTCTGCTCAATAGAAGAAGCCAAGTCAGTACTGATAACAAACTACGGATCTACAAAACAATTATCAGACCATCGTTAACTTACGGATCGCCGGCCTGGAGTCACACTTCCGCCACTAACATCTAAAAGCTACAAGTTATACAAAACAAGTGCCTCCGTATGATCTTCAACGCTCCGTGGTTTGTAAGAAATACTCTCTTACATCGAGATGCCGATATTCCAGGTATTTCCACTTTCCTCCATAACAGTGCTGCTGCTTATTTTGCCAAAGCAGCTGTTCATCCAAATCAACTCATTCAAGAGTCATCTAATTATGACGAACACGATAGGTGGAAACATAAGCGCCCGAAAGCTGCTTTGCTTATCGATTCTGGTACCTCCGTACAACCCTAAATAGGGTGAGCCAGGTGCTCGCTAACACTTAATACAAGACTATTCCATACCGATTAAGGGATAGAAGTCCAAGGGACTGTAATCCATCAAGCCATATCAGGTTATCAGGTTATCAGCGTGCGCTCAGGCTACGAAAAGATGGCGGCTCGTGTTGTAGTGTTCAGTGTCGTGTATTATTGATAGTGAATTATAATCGGGTTTGATATGTTTTTAGCGATTTATAGTTATGCTTAATCATTAGGGTTAGTAGTTAATTGCTTGCTACCATAATTAGTCACATATTTTCCTCAGTGCTTTATCTAGTAGGTAAGTTAACCTTTTCTTTCTAAAACAACGGCGATACGCTAGGCTTACTGCCATCAGCATCGCCATTGTGTTATAGAAACTGTCTATTACCATAGTGCGGTGGAAATGGACAGCATGTACTGCTCCGCAGAACAACTTGCGGATCCAACCACAGATGTACCGTACGAGGACCTCACCTTTAAACAGCTCCTGGCCATTTTCAAGCACATTGGAAATCTGCTCCACACAAAATGGCCTGGCAAGGTAGTAGTTCATGAAATCCAAGAGGTTGATGCTGACGATGCTCAGCTTCTTGAACTGCTTCAGGGCGGCGCTGCTGAGGAATCAGCGGCGGCTGATGATCATTCCCGCACTGACCATGCTGATGCTAATTTTCAGGAGGTTCGCGCAAGCAAAAAGCGAAAAACCGCGACCTCTGAATCACCAATAATGGATGTTGTAGTAGAAGATGGCTCTGCTGCAGACTCTCCTACCTCCGCAAGGGAAAAGATCCCCCCGATTATTCTGCGTGAGAAGAAAAAATGGATGACAATAAAGAACATGATGTACAACCTAAAGATTTCGTACAACAATGCAAAGAATATCACAGATGGTGTCAAAATCCACCCCAACACTGTCTCAGACTACCGTAGGTTGACAGCAGAACTGAATTCTAGAGGGGTCCAGTACCATACTTATTCGCTCGGCTCTGAAAAAAATCTTAAGATTGTAATTAGAGGCGTACCTGAGGATGTCTCCATAGATGAAATCATTGCGGATCTGCACTCGAATGATTTACCACCAATCAAGGTCAGCAGAATGACCAGGAGGGACAAGACTCCAATGCCACTGGTGCTGATCGAAATCAGTCAAGCCCACAAACACATATATGACTTGACAACCATCTGTGGATTGAAAATCTCGGTAGAACCGTTAAGGAAGAGAGCTTCTACTGGGCAATGCCACAGATGTCAAAAATTTGGGCATGCCCAGAAAATGTGCAGGGCAGAGTTCAAGTGTCTGAAGTGTGGGGTTGGTCACCCAACGAACACCTGCTCTAAACCAAAATCTACCCCGGCTAAATGTGCCAATTGCGGCGGCCCTCACACATCCAACTACAAAGGATGTTTACATAATCCACGTAATAGGAGGTCAGAAGAGGGAACATTCTCTCCTTCCATTAGCTCACCTACATCTGCAGCTACTTCACAGTCTCCTAAAGTTCAGAATAAAGATTCAGAAGCCCATCTGCCGAAAACTGAGTTCCCTCAAAAAACAACTCTAAAAAGGCAGTCCAGGTCATATGCGGATGTAACCCGCCCTAAACAGACATCCCTAGAACAGCCAGCTTCACGCCCAAATTTGACAGCTATCATCACCGCGTCCCTGGCAAATATGCTATTAGATTTCAGCAGATCTAATCCTTCACAAAGTTCTACTAACAGATTCCTCAAAGACACCCAAGTCATCATTTCAGCGCTCACTAATGAACAGTAAAAAATTAAAACCAGAATCCTTAGAGATAATAGCCTGGAATGCCAACGGCTTAAGAAATAAGATCCTAGAACTTAAAAATTTTGTCCATAGGCATCGGCCAGATGTTCTATTACTAAACGAAACACATCTAAGACCAGCAGACAATCCCAAAATCTACGGATATCAATCATATAGAACTGACAGATCAACCCACAGAGGTGGAGGCACAGCAATTTTCATCAAGAACTTTATCTCACATCACTCCATAAACCTTCCTCCCACCTCCACTCTTGAGGTCACTGGCATTGAGATTCTCACGAGCTCAGTAGGCAAATTAAAAATTTTTGCAGCATACCATCCACCACAAAAATCATTACTATCTTCTGACTTGAATGCCATATTTGATACTGGAGAGCCTACCATTGTGGCAGGGGATCTAAATGCCAAACATCCTACCTGGAATAGCCACTCCACTAACAAAAATGGACAGATACTACAGAACTATGCTGATTTCAACAACCTTCACGTAATAGGCCCTGCTGATCCCACCCATCACAACACTTATGGTAGGGCTGATGTATTGGACATTGCCATACTGCAGCACATTAGACTCCAATACAATTTAATGACAATCAATGATTTATCATCAGATCATAACCCAATACGATTAAAATTAGGAAATCTTGAAAAATTATCTCCACCCCCTCACTCATTTATTCCCTGGGAAAGGCTCTCCAAGATGCTTCCAAAATATATTGGTCCTGTTCCCATCATTAAATCAAAAGAGGAAATTGAGATAGCTGTCAAAAATCTAACAGAACAGATCACAGCAGCCTGTGCAGCAGTTACTACCCCTGTAACTACCCACAAACCCAACCATCTGCCCGAAGATATTATGAATCTGATTAGGGAAAAAAACAGGGCTAGGAAAAGATACCACAACACTAGGGCACCACAAGACAAGCGGATCTTAAATAGGTTAAATTCTGCAGTGAGAGATGCACTCGCAACTCATAGATCTCAACTCTGGGAAGAAAAACTGACCTCCATCTCCACTGATAACCACTCTGTATGGAATCTTATCCGTAAGATCAAGAACAAAAACAAACCTCTTCCCCCTCTGCAAACAGATTCAGGTCTCATCCACACCGATGCTGATAAAGCTGAGGCAATAGCGAATCATCTTGAAAATCAATGCAAACCTGCATACAGTCACCTTGACATTAGTCATATCTACAAGATACACCGTAATGTCAGATATTCACTCAAGTCTGCTCCCACACATTCTACTCAAATCACACCCACCTCACCTGCTGAAATATATGCTATTATTCAGAAATTCAAAAATAAAAAGGCTCCTGGACCCGACGGCATCTCCAACAAAGTTATAAAACTTCTACCTCGCAAAGCTATTGTTCATTTGGTAAACATAATCAACTCCATACTTCACTACAAGTATTTCCCTTCCTACTGGAAACTGGCGTACATAATACCAATTCATAAATCTGGAAAGGATCCCACTCTGCCACAAAATTACAGACCAATCAGTCTCATCTCTAATCTCGGAAAAATTGCTGAGAAGGTAATTCTTACTAGGCTTCAAGATTCAGTACTCCAGTTAAACATCCTGCCTGAGGAGCAGTTTGGCTTCAGACAGTTGCATAGTACCACTCAACAAATACACAGATTGGTGGAACATATCATTACAGGTTTTAACTGGCGTCAATGCACTGGGGCTGTTTTCCTAGACTTAGCCAGTGCATTTGACAAGGTTTGGCATTATGGTTTGCTATACAAGCTTATATCATCCGGTGTTCCAATCGGAATCATTCAACTCATCAAGACATACCTCTGCGATAGGCGCATGCAAGTGAGATTAAGTGGAGTAGTGTCTGCACAGAAACACATCTTGGCTGGAGTTCCACAAGGATCCTTATTAGCACCGATCTTATTCTCCTTATACTTGCATGATATCCCACACAACCCATTATCTTCAATTAAAGCTCTTTACGCTGATGACACGGCGATATTGGCCAGATCATTAAAGCCTCATTTAGCCATCAAGAAACTGCAAGAAAACCTACTACAAATAGAACAATATTTTGCCAAATGGCGACTCCAGGTGAACCCTCAGAAGAGCGTAGCCGTCTTATTCTCTAGAAGATCAGTGCTTCCTAATGAAGATATTCTCCTGTTTAACACAAAAATTCAGTGGAAAACAGAGATCAAATATCTTGGTGTAGTAATGGACAGAAAACTGACTTTCAACTCCCATATCAAGACTCTCTGTGTAAACACGTCAAAAACCATAGCCCAGCTCTATCCGCTAATAAACAGAAACAGTAAGCTGAGCACCAGAATCAAACTTCTCATATACAAACTGATGGTTCGTCCAATACTCACCTATGCCTCACCGGCCTGGAGCCATACTTCAAACTCAAATATCATTAAATTACAACGCATTCAGAACAAGTGTCTCAGAATGATCCTGGGCGCTCCATGGTTCGTCCGAACTGTCCGACTGCACCGGGACACGGAGGTCCCCTATATCTACACCTTCATGCAGACTATAGCAACCAAATTCTTTTCAAAGGCAACTGTGCACCCTAACAGACTGATCCAACTGGCTGCTGACTATGATGCTATGGACTACTCGAAGCACAAAAGACCTAAAGCCATCCTCAAACCCCTCACTGAGGATTAATCTCCTAGCCTGCTGAGGGCGAGCAATTAGCTCATAAACTCTTTCTACTCACAGTCTCTATTAAGATAGCCGGGAATATGAAAAGCTTTTGCTTCACCCGTTAAGCCAGTAATGTTACTAGTTACTTGTTACTAGCGTGCGCTCAGGGATCTGATCTTTGATTAATTTTTGTGATTGCGAAAAGGAGGCGATCTTGAACTGGATTTTACAAGACACTTGTCGCTGATGAACTTCAGTGATCCTGATATTTGTGCTAGTGATTACACCCGGAAAATTCAGAGCATCGCGAAGATACCAGCCGAATTACAACTGCACGGTAAGCGATTTTTTTTTTTTTTTTTTTTTTTTTTTTTTTTTTTTTCCCTTCACTGTAATTAACATATACTTTTCGACATGGAAAATCAAATAGATGAGACGATATTCGAGCAAGTGTATCGCGAATTCCTCAGACTAGGTGAAGTACTCAGCACCAACTGGCCAGGGAAAATAAAACTTTATGATACGTTTCCCCCCACAGTCGTTACAGATGATAACTCCGCTAATATGGAGGAGCAGTTGCGCCCGACGAACTTAAATTCCTCGGAATTCGAGGATGTCCGCACGCGAAAGAAGCGCAGAACAACCACAGACCCACCCAAACAAAACGAAATGGAAGAAGACGGTCCCGATTCAGGCTCGACTGCCTCCACCAAGGAAAAAGTACCCCCCATTATCCTTCGTGAAAAACACAGGTGGGCAACTATTAGGACAACCATGGCGGAACAACAGATATCCTACAAAATGGCCAAAAACACAGACGATGGCATTAAAATCCACCCCACCACGGTATTGGACTACAGAAGGCTAACGAACGAAATGAACTCAAAAGGGGTTAAATACCATACTTTCTCCCTGAGCTCGGAGAAAAACCTGAAGGTGGTACTTAGAGGTATTTCCGAAAACACATCTACGGACGAAATAGCCGAAGATCTCAGCTCCCAAGACTTGCCACCCGTTAAAGTTAGCAGAATGGTCAGAGCTGATAAAACTCCAATGCCACTGGTCTTGGTAGAAATTCACCAGGCCTACAAAAATATTTACAACCTGACAACAGTCTGTGGCCTCAAGATTAGCCCAGAGCCCTTAAGAAAAAGGGCATCATCAGGACAATGCCACCGCTGTCAGAAGTTCGGCCATGCTCAGAAACTGTGCAGAGCAGACTTCAAATGTCTAAAATGTGGGCAGAGCCACCCCACAAACACCTGCACCAAGCCAAAATCCACCCCGGCTAAGTGTGCCAACTGTGGTGGACCCCACCCAGCCAACTATAGAGGATGTATTAAACATCCAAAAAACAGACAGACAGAAATTAGCAATCAGAATAACTCCTCTACCAGTTCGCAAGCATCCACTACAACTCCGCAGCCTGAGGCCCTTAAAACAACCTGTCATCAACAACAGACAAGATCCTACGCTGATGTGGCTCGCTCATCAAAAACTAGGCAAGGCCAGAACCTTCGGACATCAACTCCAAATCTGGCAGCTACCATCAATGCATCTCTTACAATTATGCTACAGGATTTTGTAAAGGCAAACCCATCATTAGACTCCACAAAAAGATTTCTGCATGAATCTCAGTCCATCTTAGCTGCACTCTCTAATGAATAGACACAAAATCACCCCATATTCCCTAAAGATAGTCGCATGGAATGCAAATGGCCTGAGAAACAAAATATTAGAAATTCAAGAATTCACCGAAAGACATCACCCAGACATCATCTTGATAAGTGAGACACATCTGAGACCGGCTGACTGCCCCAGAATCAGAGGATATGATATATATAGAACTGACAGGTTAGGCTACAGAGGTGGAGGCACTGCAATTTTAATAAAGAACTACATTAGTCACCACACTGTAAACATCCCAACTACTACCAATCTTGAGGTTACAGGCGTGGAGGTTCTCACAAGCTCGGCTGGTAGACTAAAAATCTACGCAGCATACAATCCTCCATTAAAATCTTTACTACCTTCGGACTTGGATGCTATCCTTGGCATTGGAGAGCCTGTCATCATTGCTGGCGACTTGAATGCCAAACACCCTGCCTGGAACAGTCGAACCACCAACAAAAATGGTCATACACTCGCTAACTATACTGGATCAAGCTACGCAGTCGTGGAAGGTCCCACTGAACCTACTCATCACAACACACATGGCACTGCTGATGTCTTAGACATAGTCATATTACAGAATGTGAGACTCCAGCACAGTTTGATGACACTAAATGACCTTTCATCTGACCATAATCCTATACTGCTACAGCTGGGAAACCAAGAAAACCTGTCCCATCCCCCACACGCATTCATATCATGGGATAAATTATCCAAAATACTTCCAAAATTCATAGGTCCTGTACCACTTGTAAAATCTAAAGAAGATATTGAAACAGCTGTTAAGGATCTTACCCAACAAATTAATACAGCCCTCATAACAGTCACTGCAGCCGCAACTACCCTCAGGCCCAACCACTTACCAGACGACATCATGAACCTAATCAAGGAGAAAAATAAAGCAAGAAAAAGGTTTCATAATACCCGTGCACCACAAGACAAACGAATCCTGAACAGATTAAACTCTGAGGTGAGAGATGCCCTTAAAGCACATAGGAGTCAACTCTGGGAAAAAAGGTTGACTTCTATCACTCCTGACAATCACTCCATATGGAAACTGATAAGAAACATCAAAAACAAAAGCAAAACCCTCCCCCCATTCTCGACAGACATGGGTCTTATCCACTCTGATGCAGATAAAGCAGAAGCAATTGCCAAAAACTTAGACAAGCAGTGTAAACCCTCATACGAACATCTAGACATCAATCACATCTACAAGATCCATCGACACATCCGGTGTTCATTAAAACCCTCCGAAAGCTGCTCTAAACAGATTACACCCACTTCCCCAGCAGAAATATATGACATAATCAAGAAATTAAAGAACAAGAAGGCTCCTGGTCCAGATGGCATCACCAACAAAATAATCAAGTTGCTACCTCGGATAGCCATTGTGCACCTTACAAATATAATCAACTCCATCCTCCGTTTCAAACATTTCCCTTCCAGCTGGAAAGTGGCAGATATAATCCCAATCCATAAGCCAGGAAAAGATCCATGCTTACCTCAAAATTATCGGCCCATCAGCCTCATCTCAAACTTGGGCAAGATCGCAGAAAAAGTTATACTCACCAGACTCCAAACCTCTGTACACAACCTAAACATTCTCCCTAAAGAACAGTTTGGATTCCGCCAGTACCACAGCACCACCCAACAGATACACAGATTAGTAGAATATATCTCCACAGGATATAACTGGCACCAATGCACAGGTGCTGTCTTCCTTGACATAGCCAGTGCATTCGATAAAATCTGGCATTATGGACTGCTACATAAAATGATCTCAACTGGAATACCACAGGAAATGGTACAACTAATAAAATCATACCTTTCCGACAGGCATATGCAAATCAAGATCAACGGCACAGTCTCAGCCCAGAAACGTCTCATGGCTGGAGTCCCACAAGGATCACTACTAGCTCCGATTCTGTTTTCCATATACATGGCTGATATCCCACACAATCCATTGTCATCCATCCTGGCCCTGTATGCGGATGATACAGCGGTATTAACCAGATCTCTAAAACCACACGCAGCCATCAACAAACTACAAGAAAACATACTAGAGATTGAGAAGTGGTTCTCTAAATGGAGACTACAAGTAAACCCCCAGAAGAGCATAGCCATACTATTCACTAGAAGACCGATGCTTCCCAAAGAGGACATCCTCCTTTTCAACACAAAAATCCCCTGGAAAACAGAAGTCAAATACCTTGGCGTAATACTCGACAAAAGGTTAACATTCAATTCTCATATCAAGGCTCTCTGTGCAAAGGCATCAAAAGCCATTGCTCAACTCTATCCCCTGATCAACAGGACCAGTAAACTAAACCCCAGAATCAAACTACTTATCTACAAGCTGATGATCCGTCCTATACTCACCTATGCTTCTCCAGCCTGGAGTCATACCGCTGACACTAACATTCTCAAATTGCAACGAGTACAGAATAAATGCCTTCGTATGATCCTAAACGCCCCATGGTTCGTTAGAACTGTGCAGCTCCATCGAGACACAGATGTCCCCTACATATACACTTTTCTGCAAACTACAGCAACAAAGTTCTTCAAAAAAGCATCGGCACACCCCAACGAACTGGTTCAACTAGCTACAAATTACGACGCCACAGACTGCTTCAAATACAAAAGACCCAAAGCCATACTAAATCCCCCCCCCCTCTGATACTTAACCTCCAAGCCCGCCCAGGGCGAGCAATTAGCTCACAAATTTCTCCATTCAAGGTTTCCATGCCAGATATCAGGGAACATGAAAAGCGCTGTGCTTCACCCTTAGAGCCAGAAATGTTAATCGTTAATCGTGCGCTCATTGCCTCCTCTTTTGACAAGCGTGTGCGTGTGTTACTGGCGAGTTGTTGTTGTTTTTCAGTGAGTTCAGACGTGTTTATCAGCGCTCCTTGTAGTAGTACAGCGTGAAGTTAAGTTTTGTTTTTAATTGTTTTTAATGTTTAATTCAGAGTTATTTCAACACTGAAATTAAAGTGATTATTTGATGCGCCACCAGCGTGCTCGAACATCAGAGCAGGTAAGACTTTTTCCTTTCAACTTCAAAAATATTTTCCAGGTTCTCTCCTGTTCCTCGCCCAGTACAACACTCGGTGGTCGAAGGGACAAGGCAGGTCCCTTCCCCCACTTCAAGTCTACATTATGGATTCACCATATGAAGATCTCTCCTTCAAAGAACTTCTCGCTATCTGTCGGCATATTGGCAACATCTTGCACACAAAATGGCCAGGAAAGGTAGAAATTCACCAGAATATGGAGGTCGAGAATGAAGACCCTCGAACCTCCGAACTTTCTCCTCGCCCTACACATGACAGCGTCAATTCCTCCGCTACAACTGACACAGACGATAATGATTACCAAGAAGGCGAGCAACCCCCAAAGGAGATGTCACCCTGTTCAACGCAAACATTCCCTGGAAAACAGAAACTAAATATCTTGGAATACTCCTCGACAAAAGATTATGCTTCAATAGCCACATCAGCACAATCTAGTGCAAGCACTGAGACAACTACAACAATACAGCCCAAAGAGAGGATCCCACCAGTAGTACTGCGATCTAAAGAAAAGTGGTCGTTGCTTGCAGTGACGATGAAGAAAAGCAACATCAAGTTCTCGTCAGCCAAAAACACAGATGACGGAGTACGTATACAGCCTGAAGGAACAACGGACTACCGCCAGTTAACCAGACTTATGGACGATCATAAATTTCCATACCATACTTACCAACTTAAGAGTGAAAAGAACCTCAAGGTAGTGATCAGAGGATTGGTAGAAGACATAACAACAGAAGAAGTAAAAGCAGACCTCAGATTACAAGGCTTGGAGCCAGTCAAGATTTCGCGAATGTATCGCGCAGACAAAACCCCGATGCCTCTGGTCTTAGTAGAGATCAGTAAAGACCAGAGGGAAATATACTATAAAATAGTCTGCAACTTGGTCATCAAGACCGAACCACTACGAAGAAAGGCATCGGCTGGTCAATGCCATCGCTGCCAAAAGTACGGACACGCCCAGAGCCGATGCAAGGCAGAGTTCAGATGCCTGAAGTGTGGAGCCAAACACCCCACAGCTTCCTGTACTAAACCCCGTACAACTCCAGCAAAATGTGCGAACTGCAGTGGCCCACACCCTGCAAACTATAAGGGATGCACTCTAAACACCCAACCTTCAAAAGCCTAGACAGGAATTAACTCCAAGTTCCCACTCAGAAAAACAAACACACGTGCCACCCAATCCAAGGGCGGAAACTACACCAGTAAACACAACCTATGCTTCTGTGGTTTCCTCGAGTAACAAACCAAGGTACTCCCACAACCACCCAAATTCTCAGCAATACTCGCTGCCTCACTTGGGGAGATGTTAATGGCCTTCAGCAAAACAAATCCAAGCCAGGCCGACACCAACAAAACACTTCATGAAAAACGCACAAGTAATCTTCTCTACCCTCACTCATGAATAACACAACCAACACCAACAATTCACTACAGATAATATATTGGAATGCAAACGGCATACTCAACAAAATGCACGAACTAAGAGAATTCATACAACGCATAGACACAGACATAATACTAATAAACGAAACTCACCTACGTCCCTGCGATAATCCCAAACTCAGAAACTACTCGTTACTTAGAAATGACAGACTTAATGCCAGAGGTGGAGGCACTGCCATCTTTGTCAGAAACAACATTCGCTATAATGAGACTAAGAAGATTACTACATCTAACCTCGAGAAGTCACAGGCATAGAAATTCTTACCAACAATGCAGGCAGCTTAAAGATTTATGTATACAACTCTCCAAACAAACACATATCTACCACAGACCTGTCACAGCTACTAGATACAAATGAAGCAGTAATTGTAGCTGGAGACCTCAATTCCAAGCATCCTTTATGGAACAGCAAAAGCTTTAGTAACAACGGAATGATCCTCTATAACTTTTCCTTGAAGAGAAATATCGTTATTGCAGGCCCGATTGAGCCAACACACTACGGAGCGATCGGCAGACCTGATGTTTTAGATATTGCTATTTTTAACAATATTTCTCATCATTTCCGACTTCAAGTGATTGACGAGCTAAGCTCAGATCACAATCCAGTACTCTTAAGTTTAGGGGAGGAACCTGAGCTCATTCCCAGCCAATCCCACACAAACTTTGCAAAATTCAAGACTAAAATGAACACTATTATAGACTCAGTACCGACTATTTCCACCCGTGAAGAAATCGACGCGGCAGTCAACAATCTTGAATCTAAAATACAGGCTGGCTTATCCGCAGCTTGCTCTACTTCTACCCCAGCTCAAGTAAACTTACTTCCTGCAGAAATCCTTGCTCTGATAAGGAACAAAAATAGGCTCAGACGCCGCTATCACAACACGCTATCTCCGCAAGACCGTCAAGAACTAAACAGAGCGTCCAACCTCGTCCGTTACGCTTTAAAAGATCACAGAAACCAGCAATGGGAAAGAAAACTCTGTTCTCTCAAAACTGAAGATAATTCTCTGTGGAAGTTGACTAAAGCTCTCCGTACAGATCGCTCTAACATCCAGCCCATTCACGGAGAAAGAGGCCTTGTTTACAGAGATGACGAAAAAGCAGAAGCACTCGTTCAAGCCCTGCAACTTCAGTGCCGTCCTAATTATGCACAAGCGGATCTAGTCTTCATAGAAAAGATACATCGTAGGGTACGTTCTGTACTTCGGCGATCTTGTAGCTGTGAAAATATCTGCCCCACCTCACCTAAAGAGGTCTATTCAATTATTAGGAAGCTTAAAAACAAAAAAGCCCCTGGCCCGGACGAAATTACCAACAAAACAATCAAGGCCCTCCCACACAAAGCTGTCATGCATTTAGTAGCGATTATCAATGCAATTCTGAGAATTAATTATTTCCCCTCAAGATGGAAACAAGCCGATATTTTCCTTATTCTCAAGCCTGGTAAAGCGCCTCAGATGCCACAGAGCTATAGACCCATCAGTCTTCTATCATGCCTAGGAAAAATAGCAGAAAGAGTCATTCTCAACCGACTTAATGAGGAGGTGAATAAAAATCACATAATTCCGAAAGAACAATTTGGTTTCCGTACTGGACATAGCACTACACATCAAATTCACAGACTGACTGAGTTCATCACTACAGGCTTTAACTGGAAACAGCACACAGGAGCTATCTTTTTAGATGTTGCAAAAGCTTTCGATACAGTCTGGCACAAAGGTCTCATCTACAAATTAATTGCAGCCAACATCCCTCTTTATCTTACCAAAATTATTAACTCCTTTCTACAGGACCGTAAAATTCAGGTTAAGTTGCGTGGAATTAGATCCTCACTGAAAAAAATCACTGCTGGTGTCCCTCAAGGCTCGCTGCTCTCACCGCTGCTTTTTAACATCTTTGTTTCTGATGTTCCTAGCACATCACTAACCACTATAGCTAGTTATGCGGATGATATGGCTATTCTCAGCAGATCTCTCAGGCCTAATATAGCTACTCAGCGATTACAAACTGCAGCAACAAATTTAGAAGACTGGTTCAAAAAATGGAGAATATCTGTAAATGCCGATAAAAGCACTGCCATTCTTTTCACAAGAAGACAAGCATCTCATGTTGGAGAAGTTAAACTTTTTAACACAGCCATCCCATGGAGATCTAGCACCAAATATCTGGGCATTCAACTAGATAACCGTTTAAACTTTAACTCCCACATAGTTTATGCATGCAAAAAAGCAAACTCTGCAATTGCACAACTGTATTCTCTCCTCAATAGAAGAAGTCAAGTCAGCACTGATAACAAACTACGGATCTACAAAACAATTATCAGACCATCGTTAACTTACGGATCACCAGCCTGGGGGCACACTTCCGCCACTAACATCAAAAAGCTACAAGTTATACAAAACAAGTGCCTCCGTATGATCTTCAACGCTCCGTGGTTTGTCCGAAATACTCTCTTACATCGAGATGCCGATATTCTAGATATTTCCACTTTCCTCCATAACAGTGCTACTGCTTATTTTGCCAAAGCAGCTGTTCATCCAAATCAACTCATTCAAGAGTCATCAAATTATGACGAACACGATAGGTGGAAACATAAGCGCCCGAAAGCTGCTTTGCTTATCGATTCTGGTACCTCCGTACAACCCTAAATAGGGTGAGCCAGGTGCTCGCTAACACTTAATTCATGACTACTCATACAGATTAAGGGATCGAAGTCCACGGGACTGTAATCCATCTAGCCAAATCAGGTTATCGGTTATCGGTTATACATTTCCTAAATTTTAATTGTTTTACACTTGTAAACTGCTTATATTTTTCAATTGCCAACGTTCCATATTCTCTGCCTATAGTTATTTTAAAGTTGTGACCTGAATATTTTACAATAAACATTTCACAGCTTATTCAGGACACAACAGTATTGACTGGAATCAAATGTTTCACTTCCTAAAAACAATAAAGGTAGATTCGAGAGATAGAAGGCTCATATTTAATCTTTACAAGTATCAAGTAGCCCTAATAGAAGCAGCCAGCAATACAACAAAAAAAAAACCGCAATAGCAAAAATACAAAGAGGTGTAAGTCACCCATATTGTGTAATCTGTACATTGAAGATGCAATAAATAAACTGAAAGAAGTAATAGAAACTGGAATTATGATAAATGGAATTGATATTAACTGGCTACGGTTTGTGGATGATATAGCAGTTTTAGCCGATAAAGAAAATAAATTGAAAGCCACCCTAACAAAGGTGGAAGAAATCTTCATAGAGTACAGCCTAAAAATTAAATATAAAAAAAAAAATTATAAATTAAAAACAAAGCAAATCCAATGAAAATAAACCATCAAATAAATAATAACCTACTACAACAGGTATCCTCTTTTAAATATCTTGGCAGTCTTATCACAGAAGATTGAAGAAACCAATCAGATATTAAAGCACGGGTAATCCTAGCCAAAAAAGCATTCGATAACAGAAGAAACATTTTTACCAGTAAAGGACTTACCATCCAGCTCAAAAAAAGGCTAGTGAAAACATACATATGGAGCATTGCATTATATGGTTGTGAGGCCTGGACTCTAACAAAACAAGACATGAAAAAGTTGGAGGCATTTGAACTTTGGTGCTGGAGAAAGATGATGAAAATTAGTTGGACAAAAAAGAAAAGCAATGAAGAAGTTCTGAATATAGTTCATGAAGAGCTGTCATTAATGAAACACATCAATATGAGAAGAGAAAGCCTACTCGGACACCATTTGAGGCATGGGGGACTGATTATAGAAATAATGGAGGGGACTGTAGAAGGAAAGAGGCCACGAGACAGACCAAGAATTTCATATATAAATAACATAATGATGCTGACTGGCGCTAAGTGTTATGAAGAGATAAAAAGGAAGTCACAAGACAGGATGTTGTAATGTGCTGCTATATTTACCAATCTCCTGATTGATGCACCAAAGAAGCAGAAAAAGAGTGAATTATTGGACTTCTTGATGTCACATAATTTAGGACAAAATTCTATTGAATTATTAAGAAAATCTTCATGATGAGTTGCGTATCTGGCAGATATTTTCACAAAGTGCAATGAAATTAACTTATCATTACAATGAAAGAATATTACGATTTTTAATACAAGAGATAAATTTGCATCTTTTAATAGGAAGTTTCAATTCTGGATTTCTACAGTTGAAAAGAATAAATTTGATTGTTTTCCCACTTTCATGAATTTTTGACTGAAATGAATTCTAAAGTAAATGAAGAAGTATATAACGTAATTTTAGAACACTTGCATGACTTGCAATCAACCTTTTTGCAATAGTTTCCAACATCGAGTGAGGACAATTCCTGGGTTCTGATTCCATTTACAGTGCCAACTAAGCCAGCAGGCTACAGCGCTAGTGACTGTGAAAATCTAATTGACTTAATTAGTGACTGATTTAAAATAAAAATACAAGGAACTGCCAATAAATGATATCTGGACAAAATTAACAGAATAGTACCACAGCATGTGAAAACTAGCTATTCTTCTTTTACTTCCTTTTACAACGACAAAGTTATGCGAGGCAGGATTTTCATATTATGATGCAACCAAATAAAAGTCCAGGAACTCGACGCTACACCAAATATGAGAATTCAACTTTCTAATATTGTGCCTGATATGAAAAGAATTTGTAATTCAAAGACCCAAAAACATCGGAGTCATTAAGAACTTAATTTGCAATATACGTGTCTTACTATTTTCATGTACTTTGTTTTTACTAATTAACATTTGACGATAAATTTTATTTTTTCTTAACGCTCGGATTTACTTATTTATTTAATTTATATTTACCTACCCTACAAAAGCAACGCACAGGAGCAAAATCTGCATTCACTCGTAAGTATTTATAATAATATTAAAAATTTTTGGAAATCAGAATGCGATATGTCAAAGAAAATCAGCACAAATTAATTCAATGATGGTTTAATTGACGTTTAATTAATTATTAATAAATTATAAATCGTTGATAATTAATTATTAATCATTAATAAATAATTAATTATCGATTGACAATCAAATAAGGTAAATTACCAATTAATTATTAATTAATATATTACAAAATAACCAAGGTGTTCTGTGAACATTTCAGAATTTGTGAAGTGTTCCGTCGTAGAAAAAGTTTCAGAAACCCTGTGTTAATAAATTCGCAACTTCATGTAACGTAGCAAAACTATTACTTATGTCGAAAATAAAACCAACTAAAGACTGACAAATTATTATTTAAAAATAAATTCATATCGTATCTTGTAGAGATTTACTAGTAGCATTCATTCGTAGTAAAATTTTATCCCACACAACTGTTTAAATTGCTATTTCGAAATTGTCCAAATGTTCAGCCACTGATGAGTTCGCCAATTAAGAAATAGGATTTTCATGAGGAGAAATGGACAGTTCAAGTAATGCCTCTTTAATTTGTTTATATCCACGTTCCAAAGCCAATTTGGCGTCAGCTCTTGAGGACCACCTCTTTCACTTAGTCTTTTAACTGTTAAAAGAATTTTTTTCTCAAAATGCATTGAGTATACCCCATAATGTGCAGAGGGACTATGTTTTATCAGCCTAGCTTGTAAAGCTGTATAGACACCTATTATAATGCTGTCAATATTTAATTGGGAGCTTTATCATAGCTTTGCTGTCTGCAAATTTTTATCTCCAAAGATAATTCTTCTAATTTTTTAACACTCCCTCTTCTAAATATAAGGAATTATGTTGTGTAATACTGATGAGTCAGAAAAGTGTTTTACTAATATCAGAATTTGCACTAACGTGCCTAAAAACTAAAGCTAGTCGTTCATTATGGGCAATGTCTGACATTGAATCGAAATTAAGGAAGCAAAATAAGTAGCTTCCTTAATTTCTGATATTAATATTTTTCTTGGGATGCTTAAGTGTCAAAGCTATATAATTGAGAGCAGTGGTGTAGCTAGAGCTTTTGCCGCTTCTTTCAATACACACCAAAAATACTATAAAAAGACAAAAAGTTAGAAGGACGTTTAGGGAAATAAATTAAAACACTATGTTTATTTTTGAAATAAAATTTTTTATTTCAACACTCTAAAATGTTATTTTCTTGCTTTCCAGTTAGCAAATTCGTTGATGACGTCGAATTCTATTTCATAGTAGTGTAGGAAATTATTAATCAGTTTTATTTAGAAAAACTCCTCTCACAACTGGCAGCATTCAAAGCAATTGTGAGGAAAATTCGCTGTAGTATTACAATAATTGGAACTGAGTTCTCGAGACA